>NC_045558.1:129532240-129615690 GCF_009769535.1 Thamnophis elegans | reverse complement strand
AAGGTCACAGTCCTCACGAGGGTCTCTCCATGCAAGATGGAGATCAACACAGGATCATTACTGACCATCATGCCATGTCAACGCTTCAAGCAGGCTATCCCTAGCCTGAAGAAGTAGCATCAACACACCCCTGACATCTGCCTCACGATTCCCAGGGGAACAGAGTCCCCATCATGGGCCAGGGCACCTTACGGGTGCATTCAAGAAATACAGCGGCCAATTCCCAGTGACAGTGGTCAGCGGCGACCTGCAGAGCCTCCTGGGGCTTGACTGGTTCAAAGCCCTGGGCCTAAAAGTGACCGGTTATCAATGCCTTGAAAGACAAAAGTGCTGAAGCGATTTTTATTTTTAATTTTTTTATTTTAATTCAATAAAACACACAAAAAAGAATCATCCTTCATTATATCTTGTAGAAAGTGTGTTGATTGGTTACAGATAACTTTTGTGCATTTCTTTCACAGTCATTACTTATAGTTCATATTAGATTATACACTTTAAGTCAAAAATCTTTGTATATCTCACTATTAATGTACCACAATTCTCATTTGACTACAATTATTTGAACATGCTTTTACGTCAAATCATTCATACTTAAAGACACAACCACATAAGGGCATTCATCAGTTATTTCAAAAAAATCCTCCAATAACATTACACCTTTATAGCATCTTTTAAGTAAAAGTCAATTAATAAAGTTTCTAAGCCTCCCCCCCTTTTTTCCAACTCACTGATTAAAATTTATATCTAAGTTACTTGTGCCAATACCATAGATGTATATATTGTTAAACAATGTCCATTAACATTTCCTTGTTATTATTATAATTGGCTAAAAATCATTTACTATTTATGTCCCATCTCCTCTTGTCAGACCCCTCCACAAAAGAAAAAACCTTACTTCTTTATAATAATATCTAATAAAATTTGTTAATAAAATTTATAGGTCTTTTTCCTAAGTCACAATTTATATCCAAATTTCTTTTGCTAGATTACCATACATGTCTATATCATTAGGCTGAATCCATTATTGTTTCCTTATTGTTATTATAGTTAATTAATTGTTAGCAATAAACATTTGATAACAATCTAAAACAATCCAAGAGTTATAGAATTCCTACTTATTAATCACCAAAATCAACTGATTTTTTATTATCAACTTTCATTATCAACCTATATCTTTCCAGTAACAAAAAGTCTTATCTCTCTTGCCAATTGTGGTGTAAGTCTTCTTTTTATCTCCTTTATAAGGTTTTTAGAGACTTCTCTCTGCACTTTGAACTCACTTTTTAGGATTTATATTCAAGTTACTTTTGCCAATACCATAGCATGTATATATTATTAAACAATGTCCATTAACATTTCCTTGTTATTATTATAATTGGTTAAAATCATTTACTATTTATGTCCCATGTCCTCTCATAAGAAACCCCCCCCCCAAAAAAAAACCTTACACCTCTATAACAAGATCTAAATGAAAATTCGTTAATAAAATTTATAGGTCTTTTTGCCAAGTCACAATTTACAATTTATATCCAAATTTCTTTTACTAAATTGCCAATACATGTATATATCACTACACTGTATTCATTATCATTTTATTATTATTATTATACAATTGTATCATAGCGGCCAGTTGTGTCGCCGGATTTGGCATTGGTTACTAGTCGGCCCCACCCAGGGGCCTAGGACGTCATAACATTTTTTCATAATATGCGTGCAGATCCAAGCAGTGCGGCTTTTTGCATTTGACTGATGGTGATTTTGTCAATTTTTAACTGTTTTAAATGTAATTCCAGTGCTTTTGGAATAGCACCCAGTGTGCCAATTACCACTGGAATTATCACTGCTGGTTTGTGCCATAGTCGTTGAATTTTGATTTTTAAGTCCTGGTATCTTGCGATTTTTTCATGTTCCTTCTCGGCGACCCTCCTATCACCTGGTATTGCGATGTCTATGATTGTGACCTTATTTTTCTCAACCAGTGTGATGTCTGGTGAATTATGCACCAGAATTTTGTTAGTTTGTATATGGAAATCCCACAAGATATTGACCATCTGATTTTCGGTGACTTTTTCAGGCTGATGTTCCCACCAGTTTGTTGCTGTTTTAATATTATAATTTTTGCACAAATTCCAATGGATCATTTGTGCTACTGAATTGTGCCGCAATTTATAATCAGTCTGCGCAATTTTTTTACAGCAGCTGAGTATGTGATCAACAGTTTCATCAGCTTCTTTGCAAAGTCTGCATTTGGCATCATCAGAGGATTTTTCGATTTTGGCCTTAATGGCATTTGTGTGGATAGCTTGTTCTTGCGCAGCCAGGATTAGTGACTCTGTTTCTTTCTTTAATGTACCTGTTGTTAACCATAACCAAGTTTGTTCACTGTCCACTTTATCTTTTATTTTTTCCAGAAATTGGCCATGCAGTGCTTTGTTCTGCCAACTCTCCATTCTTGATTTTATCACATCTTTTCTGTATTCTTGTTTCGTCTGTTGGGCCTTCAGTAGATTTTTGTTCTTTACTTCGATTAATAGATGTTCTTGACTTTCTTTTAAATAATCAGCCAGTGCATGTTTTTCTTCTTCAACTGTTTGCTTCACTTGTAATAATCCTCTGCCACCTGATTTTCGGGGCAGATATAGTCTATCAGTATCACCACGTGGATGTAAACTGTAGTGCATTGTCATTAGTTTCCTGGTTTTTCGGTCCAAAATGTCCAAATCAGCTTGTGTCCAGTTAACTATACCAGCTGTGTATCTTATAACTGGTATTGCCCAGGTATTTATGGCCTTGATTGTATTTCCACCATTCAATTTAGATTTCAAAATTTTCCTAACTCTGTTGGTGTACTCTCGCCTGACAATAGTTTTTACTTCTCCATGCTTGATGTTATCCAACTGCAGAATGCCTAAGTATTTGTAGGCTTCATTTTCTTTGCATTTAATTAATTGGCCGTTGGGCATTTCAATTCCCTCACATGCAGTGATTTTGCCCCTTTTTATGGATACAGTGGCGCATTTTTCCATGCCAAACTGCATTGAAATATCAGTGCTGAATACTCGGACTGTGTTTGTCAATGATTGGATTTCTATTTCTGACTTTCCATAGAGTTTCAAATCATCCATATATAGTAAATGCAAAAATTTTCAGCTTCTTTGGCTGTTTGGTAGCCTAATTTCATTTCTTTTAAGATTACTGATAGTGGGATCATTGCGATGATGAAGAGAAGAGGTGAAAGTGAATCACCCTGGAAAATTCCTCGCTTGATATTAACCATTCCGTAGATCTCATTCCCTACCGCCAACTCAGTTCTCCATTGTTTCATCGCCTTTTCAGTAAAGGATGTAATATTTTTGCTAATGCCAGTTGTTTCTAAGCATTTTATGATCCAACTATGTGGCAGTGAGTCAAATACCTTTTTGTAATCAATCCAGACCATATTCAAGTTCGTTTTTCTGTTCTTACAATTTTCTATTATCATTTTATCAATTAGAAGCTGATCTTTTGTGCCACTGCTCTTTCTTTTGTTGCCTTTTTGCTCTTCTGGCAAGATGTTGTTTGTTTCCAAATAATCCATCATGTTATCTGCAATAATGCCTGTGAGTAATTTGAAGGTTGTTGGCAAGCATGTTATTGGTCTGTAGTTTTCAGGTGTTGTTCCTTTAGTTGCATCTTTCTGAATCAAGTATGTTTTTCCAGTTGTCAACCATTCATCAATTTGGCCCTTTTATAAAATTTCATTCAGTTGCCTGGCCAATATTGCATGTAAACTGGTCAGATATTTGAGCCAGAAACCATGTAATTGGTCCTTTCCAGGTGATGTCCAATTCTTTATCTTTTTAACTCGATTTTTGACCATCTCAGTTGTTATTTCTAATACTTGCATTTGTTTGTTGCCAATGCTTTTCTCAAAGTCATGTATCCACTTTGCTTTCTTGTTGTAGTCCTTTGCATTTTCCCACAATTCTTTCCAGAATTCAACTGTGGCCTGCTTTTCTGGTTTTTCACTTTTGGTGTCACCATTCACATTAAGACTTTGATAAAAATGCCATTGGTCTGATCGAAATTGCTGATTTTGTTTATATTGGATGATTCGTGCCTCATATCTTTCAATTTTTCTAGCTGTTGCTGTTATCTGCTGTTTTACAATCTCTAAAGCTTCATTGATGTTTCTTGTATCCAATCTATATCTTCTGATTAGCCGATCGATGGTTTTGTTGTTTTTAAGCCATTGCTCATGCATGTTCTTTAAGTTACTAGCATCTGCTCTTAATTTTTTGACTTTTTGTTCTAATCGGATTTTCCATTTTGGCTTTGATGCTTTTTCTGTTGTGTGACTAGGTACTTTGATTTTAATGCCTAATTCATTAGTGACTATTACAGCTGCGCTGTACATTAACTGGTTCGTTTCCAAGATGGATCCCGATTCAATTGTTGAAAACACTGCATTAACCATTTTCATGATAGGGGCCAAAATTTTCTTAGGCACAGTTTTTAGTGATGGTAAACGTTGCCTTTCCTCATTAAGCAGAAAATGCTCCATGATTTTATCCTTCAATTCTTTTTGTTTTTGAGTAAGTTCATCAGTTGGTTCAGTGATAACTGGTTCTAGTGGTGGTGGTGTTATTTCCTCCCCGAGAGCTTCTTCTGGGAGTTCTACTATAATGTCTTTAGTTGTGTCTTGAATATCAGTTATTTCCGCTTGTGATATTGTTTTTTTGGTTTTGCAGTTTGCCTGAATTTCCTCAAGTTCAACTTCACTAAACACTTTATTCCGTATAATAAATCGCCTTTGATCTGCTAGTCGTTGTTCATTAACATTTGAATCTGGATATTGTTCTTTCCATAATTCATACATTCACTTTAAATAACCTCTTTTTTCTGGCTCTGAGTTGTAGTAACAGGCAATTATGGCATGGTTTTCATCTGCATTATATTTTTGTCATTTTGTTGGTTTGTCCACTTGTAGCCCACTTGTCGACGGATGTCCAGGGACCCCAACATCCGCCACAGCCCTTGTTAACCCATGCGACGACCGATGCGGTAAAATTTTTATTCGTTTCTTTCACTATATTGTATGGGTTGGCAGGGGGGTTTTATGGGGCCAGTTGCCAACCCTCCTCCTTTCTCATCCAGTCTTGGGACCGGCAAAGGCGGAGTAGTAGTAGCAGTAGCAGTAGCAGTAGCAGTAGAGGTAGTAGTAGTAGTAGTAGTAGTTGTTATTATTATTATTATTATTATTATTATTATTATTATTATCTTTTATGTATAATCCAAAGGGATTGCTAATCTTCCTTACATGGGTACCAGTCAATATTCATATCCAATTACACTCATCATAACACTACACATTGTATATATTAGTAATATTAGCAGTTATTTATTTAAGCTATATCTATTATCAATAAATTTCACTAGGTTTAACTAGTTTTAAATTATATTCTTCCATCTATCAACCTGTATCTTTCCAATAACAAAACAATTTCATATCTTCTGCTATTTGTGGTACCAATCCTCTAATCATCTTCTTGATCAACTTTGTATGGACTTCTCTTAGCAACTCCTTACTTGGAGGTCTTGATGGCCTCTTTCTGTTTCCTTATTCAGCTTTCTTTGATTGTGAGCAGTGTTATTAATACTTTTACTAGTAGAATTTCTTTCTTTGAGTCCATAAATTCTTTAATTTTTTCCTCTTCTATATCCTGCCCTCTGGTATAGAATTCCTCTCCATTTACTTCCTCTTTCAGTATTCCACTCTTTCCATTTTTAGGAAGAAACCAATTACCATCAATATCAGCAGTTTTGATCACTTTATATTCATTTTCCATTTGATTTTTGGGGGTTCAATCACTCCATCTTGCATTTGATAAACATCCTCAATTTTTTCATCATATTTTATTGTTATGCGCTCTAAATATTCCAGCTTTTGATCTATTCTTTCATATATATTGATAACTTCTGTATTTCTGAGTATCTTTTGCAAATTTGCCATTCTAACAAACACAGCTGCTCTAGCTTGGAAGGTTAATAAGATTAAAGCATAGATTCACAAAGGATATTATTTGCACTTCAAAGGGCCATCTGTGTGTTTTACTTCTTATCACTCTTTGTAGCTAAGCAATAAAGTCTTATGGTGCCAAGTCAAAAACAACCTGTGGAAGAACAAAAGCCTCCCAGCCTCCGAGCAGTGATGACGCTGTTAAGTTTCTTTTTGTATCTTTGCAACTTGTATTTCAAGTTAGAAAAAAGAGTCCAAACTTTAAATGAATTAGAAAAATACCCAAAGTAATGAAAGAGGAAGACTTTAGCCTATAGATTACAGAAAATCATAAATAGAAGGTGGAAGAAGAAAACTTAATCCATCAATTTCAAAAGGCTTGTATAAATTCCATCCATGAAGATAGCATTTAAAAAGTAAGATAACCACTGTCCAAAACCATTCCAAATTAGTTCTGCTGATTGACTCTTCTATTCTTCAATTTAAAATTTTTAAGTTTTTATAGGCAGTCTCTTTTTAAAAAGTAAAAATTCTTCACCAGCTGGAAACACTTTCTCTTTCTATATTGTTCCGTTTTGGAGCTGCCCTGACTTCATCAGCCTTGGCTCGATTTTTTACCACTGGCTTGAAGTGCTTCTCTTACTTCTTTCAGGGATTTTGTGATATTCCTGAGATCAGCAAGAGGTATTCTTCTTTTCATCATCTCTTCGGGACGATTTAGGTCCATTTGGACTACCCAGTGGCAAAAGTATTGGCTGCAGTCTCAGAGCATCAAGACCGCACAACCATATCGTCGCAACCTTGGCTCCTCCTGCATAATAAATGTTTTCTTGTTGACCACAGTGATTTGTGATAGTTGTATGTAAACATTCCTCATGGAACCTCTGAATCTTGTGATGCAAATGTTTCTTCTAACACAGACCATTGTTCTCTTTAAATATCAGAAGGGCTGGTCATAGCTTGAGATCTATTATGTAATTATTTATGAATAGTTATGCATGCATGATTATGAGGAGCCGAGGTGGCGCAGTGGTTAGGGTGCAGTACTGCAGGCCACTTCAGCTGACTGTTATCTGCAGTTCAGCGGTTCTAATCTCACCGGCTCAAGATTGACTCAGTCTTCCATCCTTCCAAGGTGGGTGAAATGAGGACCCAGACTGTGGGGGCAATATGCTGACTCTGTAAACCTCTTAGAGAGGCCTGAAAGCCCTATGAAGCGGTATATAAGTCTAACTGCTATTGCTGTTGCATCATTTTGCCTCCTTTATGAAATCTACAAATATCACTTCTTTGCAGGAGTTCCCTCCAGTATTTTCTGGATGGGTTTCTCCATAATACACTGTTAACAATAAATCCTTGATTATTTGCCTTGGATTCTGTATTTGATTCCACAGTGAGGAGAAGAGTGTGAGATGCATCAGAAAAGAAAGGATGACATTTAGTACTGATTAAGAGGCAGATCCCCAAAAGAAGGAAGAATGTTGTTTTTTCTTCCTTCTTCTTAGGGCACACAGACATTTATGGCACTTTTAGTACAGCAATTCCAGTACAATAGTCTAGAACTCAGAATTCTACAAATGGTTATTTTAACACTTTTGCTTCAGCTGGTATAGGTAAAGGTAAAGGTTCCCCTTACACATATGTGCTAGTCATTCCTGACTCTAGGGAGTGGTGCTCATCTCCATTTCAATGCCAAAGAGCCAGCGCTGTCCAAACACATCTCCGTGGTCATGTGGTCAGCATGACAAAATGCCAAAGGTGCACGGAACGCTGTTACCTTCCCACCAAAGCTGGTCCCTATTTTTCTACTTACATTTTTACATTCTTTCGAACTGCTAGGCAGAAGCTGGGACAAGTAACAGGAGCTCACTCCATTATGTGGTGCTAGGGATTCCACCTACTGAATGGCTGACCTTTCTGATCGACAAGCTCAGCATCTTAACCAGTGAGCCACTGCATCCTTCTCAGTTGGTAGGGATGATAATTTTAGTTCCTGCATGATGAGAATATAAAGGAATTCTAAAAATAATGTGGAGGAGTACAGGGATGCCATTGAGACAAGATGCAAAAATAAGGAGTGTTAATGGAAAGGAAATGATGTTTCATTCCTGGAAAAAAGAAGATTTTAAACACTTCTGCTAGAGGGAAAATTTGAAGGGTGTGGGATTTCTCACAAAAAGCCACCTAGATCCATGATGGTGAACCTGTGACATTCTTGAGAACAATTAACCACTTTTCCGTTTTGTGAGAAATAGAAAATTACACCTGCCATAAGAGGTATTGAAAGCTGTCACAGAAAAAAGAGACCTAAGAACATGAGATATGACATATAATGAAAAAAATAAAGGTAAGGTGGGAGGGAGAAGGTAAGGAGGAGGAAATATGATGAAGTTTGAACTTCTTTTTCTCATTTTGTTTTACTAGCCCAAAAATGGGGGGGGGGGGAATGGTTGAGAAATATGTAGCTCACAAAAAACTTTGGTGATAGCTTAACAACTAAAACTGAACTCCAAGGAATGAAAAGATATAAATACCAATAGCAATTGCACTTAGACTTATACCACTTCACAGTGCTTTCCAGCCCTCTCTAAGCAGTTTTACAGAGTCGGCTTATTGCTCAAAACAATCTGGGACCTCATTTTACCCACCTTAGAAGGATGGAAGACTGAATCAACCTTGAATCTAGTGAGATTTGAACTGCAAAATTGCAGGCAGCGTGCAGTCAGCAGAAGCCTGCAGTACTGCACTCTAACCATTGTGCCACTGTGGCTCAATAAATGTAAGTATTTGTAGGGTTAGGAATTGTATTTAAAATTGTAGCAAACTGACATTTACATAATATACCTGCCTGCCAATATAATTTTCATTTAGCAGGTGCAACTAATTTAATAATATAAGTAGTAAATACCAAAGCTCAGCAAAAGTGTGCATAAATATTTATATCTCAAGCAATCAGAATAGAGCTGGAAGAGACCTTGGGTCTTCTAGTCCAGCTCCCTGCTCAAACAGAAGATCGCTATTACACTATTCCAGACAAATGATTGTCCAGGATCTTCTTTAAAAAACTCCAGTAATGAAACACCCACAACTGCTGTTGGCAAGCTATTCCACTGGTTAATTGTTCTCACTGTTAGGAAGTTTCTCTTTAATTCCAGGTTGCTTCTCTCCTTGTTTAGTTTCCATCCATTGTCTCTTGTCTTGCCATCCAATGCTTTGGAAAAAAAGTTGACCCCCCCTCTCTTTATGGCAACCTCTCAAATACTGGAATACTGCTACCATGTCCACCCTAATCCATTTCTCTAGATTAGCCAAACCCAAATCCAGCAACCAATTATAGCCTCTGTTTATACAACCAACATTTAGCTTTATTGGCTACTGCCACACACTGCTAGCTGATATATAAGTGATCATCCACTAGGACACTAAGGTCATTCTCATGGTTACAATTTTCAGATTCACACACCTATTTTAATATTTGATTAAGACAAGGAAAAGGTGGAGGAGGAAGAGGAGGATGAGGAAGAGGAGGATGAGAAGAGAAACAGAACACAGAAAAGAAATTGGAGGAGGACTCACAGCAGTTATTATATGAAGGGGAGGTTAATCTGAAATGCAAAATTCCTAGGTGAAATCTAGAATGGAAAGTTAAAAAACATCCCAGAAGAAGTAACATCAAAGCATTTCTACAACATTGCTCAGAATCTCTCAACTAGGAGGAGGAGGAGGAGAAAGTGAGAAAGAGGAGGCATTGAACCAAATTGTACCCATGCAACCTATCCTCTTCACTAGAACTCATTGTTCCCCATGTTTCACTGAAGAATTAAGGGAAATGAAACAAGAGATCTCTAAAGCATAACTGGGACTTCACAAATGACTAACTCAACCAAATGTCAGCTAGATATTTTATTAAGTTTTATATTGTGGCAGAAAATATGTCACCACGTCAATACTTTGCCATCCTTATTTTGTCTGCATATATCATTCTGTAGCCCTGTTTTGATTGCCACCTGTACTCTTGGGTGTAGGAGATCCAAAGAAATCCTTACAGGGACATGTGAAATTATTTGTTAGCATCTATCAGACAAAATTGCTGAAATATAACCAATTTCATTGTATTTGAGTACAATGACAATAAAGATGATACTTATATGTTCTCAGTTGGAGTCATCATTGCAAGTCAATGTGGGAGCTGATGCTTTTGGACAAATCTTGCTCCAAAATTGGGGAATAGTTTGAACCCATGGAGCCTGAAGAAGTGAATAGATCATTAGGTCTGTGAGCTCAGCCTCCTGTTCTTTAGATCAAAGTGGTTTTCGAAACAAGCAACCATTCTACCCTTCTGTATCAACTCACATGATTAGAATGGGCAAGATTGTATTATGCCTTTTTGCCACCTTTTTCCTGGGGTACATTCTAGTCAATGGTGATTTGGGGAGAGACCCTGCCTTGGACTCCTGTTATGTGGTGTTCTGCAGTATTTGTACTGTCTTGGTTCCTCTTCAATAGCTAAATGGGTCTGCTAGATGGACTCTTTGGTTGACATGTGATGAAGTATAATCAATATACAGAAATTGCATCCTACAAGTCCTGAGGGCTTTAGAGGGATGGAGGGAAGGAAGAAAACGTAAGTAAGTAAAGAAGGAAGGAAGAAATTAACATTTATAAATAAATGAACTCCCTAAAGCTATTTTAAGGGATGCAGTGGTTCAGAGGCTAAGGTGCTGAACTTGTTGATCAGAAAGGTTGGCAGCTCAGCAGTTCGAATCCCTAGCACCATGTAACAGAGTGAGCTCCTGTTACTTGTCCCAGCTTCTGCCAACTTAGCAGTTTGAAAGCATGTAAAAATGCAAGTAGAAAAATAGACACCACCTTGGTGGGACAGTGTTCCATGTGCCTTCATTGTTTAGTCATGCTGGCCACATGACCACGAAGATGGCTTTGGACAGCGCTGACTCTTCAGCTTTGAAACAGAGATGAGCACTGCCCCTAGAGTTGGGAATAACTAGCACATATGTGTGAGGGGAACCTTTATGTCAGCACCTCTCCATTTAATAATTAGGAAAGAAAGACCATAAGACTCCATACGTGGAAAATCAAATCTACTTTTACTAATTAAAAATGGTTAAAGAGCGGTTGCATAGCGAAGTTTGATTAATTAGGTGCGAAAGCAGTTGATATATAGAATAGCCCATTCCACACCCCCTGGCATCATAGGCCTAGTCCAATCATAAGTCCTTCAAGTGTCAGGTGTGAGATAACTTCAAAAGGCATCATGAAGATGGAATGTCGGTGCCGTTAGTCCAGGCGGGAAACACCCACGCATGCGTAGTCTGACCATCCAGAGAACTCCAGAACATTCCTCCAGCACATCGAATAACCCCACCCAAATACCATGCCCTCCCTCCCCGTTTCATGGCAGCTGAAGCAACAGCAAAGCAGAAGCTGACATCTTATCTTAAAGCTATTTTAGTATTTGGATATTATCACATTCTTCAATTTATTTGTTTATGAATTCAAAGGAGTACTAGTATAGGACAAAGCCAAGATAAATAAATTCCTGTGATCATGATGGCCCTCCTTTTCTTTATTGATTCAAGTTATGTTATGACAAAAAGAGCAAAATTTACAGCACCAATTAAATTTCACAAGTAAAGAGGAAGGAGTACTTTGAATGATTTCCCATTTCCTGTTTTTTGTGATCAAAAAGATTTCTTTGCAGGGCTGCAAAATGTCAGTGGTGGATAATTGACTGGTTTGATTAGATGGAGGGTCATGTCAGTCATCAGACAAGAGAAAAAGATGGTTCACATCATGTGACTTTGAGGATATGGCTTAAAAATCATTTGAAAAAAGTGAAAAGAACCAAGTGATATGTTTGTTATTTATTATTTATTTTACAATACAATGTTGAAAAATATTGCCCTCTTAATATTAAGAACTTTCTCTTCTGAAATTGATTCACTCAGTAAAGGTGGGTTGATTAAAAACTTGTCCCAAATGATATTTCCTTTTATTTGCTTATTTATTCCTTGGCATTACACACTGTTCCCACATACTCCCATTGGGAATGTTAAAAAGAAATGTCATGATAAAATTAAATTACAAATAAAATAATTAAAGTGCTTAAAGGTCCCTCAAAATAAGAAAAAATGTGATTTGGATCCTATTTTCTTTGGGTGTTTTGGACAGGTCCATTTTTTAAAAATTATTATTATTATTATTGGCTCTTTGCAAATGTACTTCCTGAGAGGGGAAAGTTGAGTAGTTCTACTATTCCAGTGAATTAAATATTTACAGCTACAGAACTAGCACTTGTTCCTTCACATTTTCATTTTCTTTCTTTCCCTCTAGCTCCTACACAGTTTTCAGTTATAAGCACCTTTTCCCAGTACATAAATATCATCATTCTGATTTCTGCTAAATATCTCCGAGGAGCTTCATTGACCATCCATTGATTTCCTCTATAATTACCCAAAGAATCTTAGTAAAGTATTCTCTTCTCAAATCCTTGAGGAATTGCAAGGGAAAACACAAGAGAACAGTTCAGTTCAGAAAATAAAGGTGCTATTAAATGTGTGACCAAAATTCTAGAGTTGAAACAATTGGCTCTTTAGGAAAGAATATTTATACAGGCTAGTCTAATTAGTGAAAGGTTTTTTCCCTTAAGTTTCATTGTTGCAGGTGGATCTGGTTCATGTTAATGAGAAATTTTCTCTTGAAGAAGATGGTATTTTCCATGGCACTGATGGCAATATTGTCAGTGTTATTGAAAGGAATTACATGCCTTATTCTTTGTACTAAAGCATGTGCTATAGAGAAACCTCCCCATATTAAGCACAAGTATTTTCTGCCAGGGGATTTCTTAACGGCTGGGATACTATCTCAATTCTACATGATATCTGATCAAATTGATTTCACAAGGCACCCATCTGAAGAACTGGTTGATGAGATTGTGTAAAGACTTTCATTTCTTAACAGTAGTATATCTTACAATTTATATAGATATTAATTGTTTCCTTATTGCTTATTTGTACCCTATGATTATCATTGAGTGTTGTACCTTATGATTCTTGATCTTGTCTTTTTATGTACACTGAGAGCATATGCACCAAAGACAAATTCATTGTGTGTCCAATCACACTTGGCCAATAAACAATTCTATTCTTAAACCATATATCTTTCTTGAATAATGCATAGCTGATTACTTGCAGCACAAATTATTTATTCTGTTTCTTGCTGTTAGTTCCTTCATTCTAAAACCAATATAGAGTGATTACACGGATGTTTCTTACTGGGCAAATAAATATTTTACATAAACACATTTATGATAGGTCCCACCTCAGTGATTTTTTGATTTTCTTACTGTGTAAATGAATCATCAATGCTCTACTATCAAATCACCTTTTGTAACTAACTGCATGCTAATAGTTTAATTTCACTTAATATTGTGGGACTGGTGTGCTGTATAATACTTTGAATTACATTTAAAACAGTTGTTGAGCATGGAGTATAAATGTCAGTTTAACCTAATCTCTATATCTTTCCTTATGATAATAGTCCTCTGGAGGTCTATCACTTCCCCCCAAAAAAGTATTACATATAACATTTGCCCTTAATTGTATTTCAAAACACATTCTTCATGCCTATCCCCACCAAAAAAAAAAACCATGCAAGAAGAAGATGGAGGAGTTAAAGTTAAAAGACTAGAAGTATATCTAAGAATTAGATAGGTTTTAAAAGATCATTAATGTTCTTTCCAGAAATACATCTATTTCCTAGTTAAAATTGTTTATAATGAATTAAAAGAATCATAACAGTCTGCTTAGAAGCACTGTAACTATATTTCACAAGATCATTTTCCATTTCATCAAAAAATGTTTTTACGCACACTGAAAAAATATTTCCAAAATGTTTCTGTTACTTTATTTTATTTATTTTTATTTTATTTGGTTTGTCAAGCATGTTTGAGAAAACAAGTATAAATATTAATATAACATATAAACATATAAATATAAGCATGTATAAGTATATACTCATTTCTCATAAGAAATGAGTACAAATAAATAGGAACTGTAGGACAGGGATGGTAGGCACACTGGCGCTCTTATGCATATCCCCTTACAGACCTCTTAGGAATGTGGTGAGGTCCATGGTAGACAGTTTAAGGTTAATGTTTTGGGGGTTCGAGAATGTAACAACAGAGTCAGGTAGTGCATTCCAGGCATTGACCATTCTGTGGCTGAAGTCGTGTTTATTATGTGATCATTTTTCATATTTTTCCATTATTATATTTGGTGGTTGTGTAATGTCACATTCTTCAGAAGTTTTTTTTTTAAAAAAATGTAATGTATCTCTCATTGCAGATATTTCCTACAGAACTATCAACATATCCTGGCCTTGGTTTTTGCTGTAAATGAGATAAATGAACACAGTAATATATTATCCAACATCAGTCTGGGTATTCAGATCTCTAATAGTTATTTCATGGCAAGATGGACTAACCTGGCTTCAATGGAGCTTCTCTCAACCCAGGGAAGATTCATGCCCAACTATAAGTGTGATGTCAAGGACTGGGTGGTTTCTGTTATTGTAGGACCTAACTCTTCCATCTTTCCCTTCATGGCAAATATCTTGAATGTCTACAAAATGCCTCAGGTAAAACCCCGTAAGTATCAAATTGAGCTCATTACACCCAACTGATCTCTGCCAATGCCTAGAATTATAGTAGATCTAAAGCTTTATCATTCTTAGATCAGTCTTAAGCAAAAACAATTCTACTAGTATTTTTTATAATTAAATGCATAAGCCACAGTTGAAGTTTTTGGGTTGGTTTCAAGAGGAGCTTCATGTAGAGTGCAGTGCAGTAGTCTAACTGTGAGTTGATGAGGGTAGGCTTCCTGCTGTCAAGGGGGGGGGGGCACAAAAATGGATGCATCAGCTGAAGCTGTGCAGAAGGCACTCCAACCATGGACCTTAACTGTTTGTGGCATTTGTTCCTTCAGGTGAGCGTGACTCTATTGAAACTGATTAGAATCAAGCAAAATAGCAAATTCATTGTGCAAGGATCTAACCTGAGCTTTTTTTGTCCCATTCAACTCCTCATAGACTCTAGGCACTGGGTCAACCCATTTTCCAAAGCACCTGAGGGCAGAACAAGAAGCAATGGGTGGAAACTAATCAAGGAGAGAAGCAACTTAGAACTAAGGAGAAATTTCCTGACAGTTAGAACAATTAATCAATGAAACCACTTGCCTCCAGAAGTTGTAAATATTCCAACACTGGAGGTTTTAAAGAAGATGTTGGATAACCATTTGTTATGGTGGTGTAGGGTTTCCAGCCTAAGCAGGGGGTTGTACTAGAATACCTCCACGATCCCTTCCAACTCTATTATTTTATGATGAATTCTATGATGAATTCTAAGAAGATTTGTTTTTGAACAAAATATAGGAAGCTGTAAGTCTTGAAAGGCAGGAAGAAGAGCTTCAGATTATTCGGCACTTTAATAAAAACAACCTAGGCTTAAATCAGAAGTATAATCTGGGAAAACATCTCAGGATTGATCCCCACACACAAACTTCATTCTTTTGAACATAAAGGAGAGCAAATGCTATCCAAATTCCAAGATTGATGTAAGCCTTTCAAGATTGCCCAGACTAGGAAACAAAATACTGAATTCTTCTATTGTAAGGTTACAATGAAGAATCTTGGAAGTCTAAAAGGATGCCCTCCTTTTTACTTTTACTAAATTATTTTTAATAAACAACAACAAAAAATCTTTTTTCCCTTTTACATTACATTTTGTGAATTGGAAAGATAGTGGCAACACAAAAAGGAATGGATAAGCTATGAGTTTGCAGATGAAATTTATATCTTGGTGCCCTTCTAGATGTATTCCTCAATAAGAATCTGAATCAATTAATATATTTGATTTCTTGACTTATTTATTAATAAATTCAATAAAAATATCAATTCATTCATTTTATCAATTTTTTGCCATGCTTTAATAATGAAGAAAAGGATTCATGGACTTGATGAAGTAATAGGAATAGTTACCTTGATCTTTATATTGCAGAATATCATTCCTTCTTTCCTTCCTTCCTTCCTTCCTTCCTTCCTTCCTACCTTCCTTCCTTCCTTCCTTCCTTCCTTCCTTCCTTCCTCTCCATGATTTTTTTATGATGACTCAAGTAACAAAATAATGTAGTGATGTGCTACAAATGAATCAAATTTGCACAGAAATTCAAATAAAATGCTCTATTTTATGTTAACTATTTTATTTTAGTTAACTTATAGCTCATCCAAACATAGCTGTTTCACTATACAATAAAATTCATGAAGAATCTAGGAAAAGTACTTGAAGTAAAAGATAAATAGTTGGGTTACTATAATACTTATTACATATGCTTGCTATTTTTTGCTAATAATAGTATTAGCAATTGTAGTATTACTATTAATAATAGTATTAGCAATGGTAGTAGCCATTGCAAATATTGTATTTACTTAATACAGAGCGTTATGATATTTTAAGAATGTTATTATAATTATTATATATTTCATCCTCTTCTCCTCGCCTTCTGAAATTAGAGTGATCAATGGATTATTAAATCCCATGTAGACAGTTTCATCCACTAGAATGTTTTATCAGGGTTTCTGTACCAACTTGAATGAGATAGCATTAAATCACTTTAAAGCATAAGATACTATTTTTGATTCTGCCAAAAAATTTGAAAATGAGGAAAGCATCCAAAGATTTAGCACTAGTTGTATTTCAGATCACTGAAATATGTTGATTGCCAATGTTGGTTGCTAGGGAGCTGTATATTTTCTACTTCTGATCTGTAGTGTCTTTTTGTCTGAAATTCAGATAGAATACAATGGGTAGTGGGAGGCAGATTACAAAAAATGTGAAACAATTAAAAAGGAAGGGGTTAAATGATTGTGCCTGTTCAGTACTTGTTGGATTGCAAATTATATCCATGCAAACATCCATATCGGTATGGATTCATATCAGGATGCTTAAAGATTATGAGATAAAAATTAAGTAAAACTGGAAGAGGGATGTCATACATATTTTTCCCAAAACTATATTGTTTAGTTGCATGTCCTATCTTATCTTCATAAGATAAGATAAAGATATCATTTATTTCTTCAAATTTCTTACATTTCCTATGAGGAGAAAACTATGGGTTATATAGTTATGGAAAATATAGTTATGTGTTTCCTTTGTTAGTCAGGATCTAGAAGCTTTAGACCTGAAAATCTTCGGTAAAATTTCCTGATTTAATGCATTTCTGATGTCTCTGCCTTTAAACCAGTAGTGGGAATCAAAAGTTTTTACTACCTGTTTTGTGGATGTGGCTTGACGGGCATTGAATGGATTGGTGAGCGTGGCTTGGTGGGCATAGCAGGGGAAGGATACTGTAAAATCTCCATTCTCACACCACTCCAGTAGAAGGACACTGTAAAATGTCAATTCCCTTCCCACTCCAGGGGAAAGTTACTGCAAAATCCCCATTTCCTCCCAATCAGCTGGGACTCAGGAGGCAGAGAATAGATGGGGGCAGGGCCAGCCAGAAGTGGTATTTACCAGTTCTCTGAACTACTGAAAATTTCCACTACTGATTCTCCAGAACTGGTCAGAACCTGTTAACTACCACCTCTGCTTTGAACATATACTACAGTAACAACTGTTGCATAAAAAAATCTGCAAATTCATTCTGAACATGAATAGATATTTTTCAATATTTACAACAAAAATAAATAAAGGAAGAATAGAATTTTCAAAAATAAGAATGAATATTTCATTTTGGAAAACAATGTTCCCTCTTTCTCCTATGTTTAGCTCATTTATGGATCTTCTCCAGCCAAAGATGGCAGGAGACATGTTTTCTATCATCAATTTTTCTCAAATAGTGATCAAGAGATTACAGGTCTTATCCAGCTACTTTTGTTTTTAAGGTGGACATGGATTGGACTGATTTTCCAACATGAAAAAAATGGTGAGCAGTTAATAGAAAATGTTGTTACTTTGTTTTCCAAAAAAGGTATCTGCTTTGACTTCATGGAAGAGATGGTCCAGCCAACATTTACCAATTATGTTGAAAGTATACTTAATGATTTCCGTAAACTATACATCATTATCATGAAGAGCATTGCCAACGTGATTGTCCTATATTGTGAAAACCACTACACTATCACTGTTACACTGTTACCCTATTTTGAAGAAATGATAGACATACCAGTCAAGAGAAAAGATAAAGTTTGGATAATGCCAGCTCAAATGGAGTTTACATCACTTTCCCTTCTCAAAATGTTGAATATGGATGCTTTCCACGGTGCTATAACTTTTGAAGTTTCTTCCAAGGAGATCCCTGGATTCAATAAATTTCTTCAGATGATAAAGCCAACTTCAGTAGAGGGAGACAATTTACTGAGAGTGTTTTGGGAACAGGTTTTTGAATGTACCTTTCCTCAGGTATTGGTAGAAACTGGAAAGCAGTGCACTGGAGAAGAGAAGTTTGAGAATGTACCTATGTCTGTGTTTGACACCACCATCACTGGGCAGAGTTACAGCATCTATAATGCAGTCTATGCTGTGGCGCATGCTTTACAAGCCATGCTTTCCCCCACATTTAAACACAGAGCAAGAGAAGTCAGGAGAGAAACATTTCTGATTCATAAAGCATGGCAGGTAATAAGAGAATTTTATTTAATTATTTTATTATTTGAAGATGTAACAACAGAGTCAGGTAGTGCATTCCAGGAGCTGACCACTCTGTTGCTGAAGTCGTATTTTCTGCAATCGAATTTGGAGTGATTTACCTTAAGTTTGTATCTATTGTGTGGTCATGTATTGTTGTGGTTGAAGCTAAAGTAGTCATTGACAGGTAGGACATTGTGGCAGATACTTTTATGTACTAGGCTTAGGTCAGACCAAAGGTGACATGGTTCTAAGTTGTCTTAGCCCAAAATTTCAAGTCTGGTGGCATAAGGTATTGTGTTGCGAGCAGTGGAGTGGAGGACTCTTCTTGTGAAATATCTCTGGACTTACTCAATTGTATTAATGACCAATATGCAGTGTGTGTTCCAGACAGATGAGCTGTATTTGAGAATTGGTGTAGCAAATGTTTTGTATGCTCTGGTTAGCAGGACAGTGTTACCAGAGAAGAAGCTATGCAAGATTAGGTTAACAATTCTTAATGCCTTTTTGGCAACATTATTACAGTGGGCTCTGGCACTTAGATAATTAGATATGAGAACTCCAAGGTCCTTGACAGAGTAAGGGTTGTCTACAAGGTTGTGTCCACCCAGCTTGTATTTTGTGTTCTGATTTATTTATTTTTTGCCAATGTGTAAGCATTTTTGGTTGAGATTTGAAGTTGCTAATTGTTTGACCATTCTGACATATAGTCAAGGTGAATGAACATTTCCCATTGCAGTTCTCTCTGTAATTCAATGAGCTGCAGAACAAAGGGTATGGCCAATGAGAACACTGGAGTAATGATTTTAAGTCTCCTTTCACTCCATTTTCCTCATCTTTCCAAGATTTAAAAACTTTTGCAATTGTGGATAGATAACAAACCTATAACAATGTGGAGGAAAGGGTTTAGATGCTGTAGAATCTGTGTGGTTGTCAGACCTTCAAACATCTCTGGCAGAGAATAAACCAGGATGAGGATTGGAGGAATAAAATTATATTGATGTGTCCAGTTATATTAAATGGATGATCTACAACTTAATTACACTGCTATCCTTCCTTCTTTCCTTCCTTCCTTCCTTCCTTCCTTCCTTCCTTCCTTCCTACCTTCCTTCCTTCCTTCCCAATGCTTTTCTGCCATTGCTTCTGTTTAGCTCCATCATTATTTGAGAACCATCTCTTTTAATAACACTGCAGGACAGGAAATCTCCTTTAATGAAAATGGAGACTTGAACACTGGATTTGACATTATCAACTGGGTCACCTTCCCAAACAAGAGCTTTGTTAAAGTCAAAGTTGGAAAGATCAACCCAACAAATTCTCTGGATAAACTAGTTGTCATTTCTACACAGGACATCATCTGGCCTGCATTGTTTAACCAGGTATTTCCTGCTCAGATTTCAATCTGTGCATATTCTCTCTCTTCAGCAATATAGATTTCAATTTTAAAAATAACTTAATTCAATATTTTTGCTGTCTATTTTTGCTAGGATTTGAAGGTTAGATGAGTTTAATGACTATTGCATATGCTGCAACAGGGTATTTTTGGAAAATCCATAACTAATTAACAACCAGTAGCACTAATTTGATTCAAATATTTCCAGATTCCATGCTATTTTTAGTTATTTTAATTTTAAAGGAGGAGTCATGTTTATTGAATGTTATTATTGTTGAAACAACAATCACTATATGGATATATGCTTATTCTGATATAATAGCTCATCAAATTGCTTTGATCTCTTCCTTTCAGCTAATCCGTTGTCTTCCCATTCTTCTTCAGCCTTGTCAAACAGTATTTCTTCTCTAGTCTTCCCATCCTTGAATAGTCTATCCTGATTTTGCTAATTATTGTATCTGGGAAACCACCTCTATCAGATCCAGGAGACTGACTTGTTCTTCTTTTAACCTATTGAGCTTTTTTTTAGTTCTCTGAAAATCATTTACAACTACTGACTGTAAATTTTTCTTTCTTGCTCATCCTCAGAGTCCTTATTTCCAAACTATTGGAAATAATTCAGTCATTTGAACTGATTGACATATCACAATAGCAACTGAAATATCCCCCAATCCTTCATCTTCTTTATAAAGTTGCTGTTGATTTTTTTTCTAATGTTAATGTCTTCTACAGGGAACATGGTGGCTCAGTGGCTAAGATGCTGAGCTTGTCGATCAGAAAGGTCAGCAGTTCGGCGGTTGAATCCCTAGCACTGCATAATGGAATGAGCTCCCATTACCGTGTTTCCCCGAAAATACATGTCCTGATAATAAGACCATGCCACATTTTTCAGGTGGGCAAAAATGTAAGCCTTCCCCTGAAAATAAGTCCCCTGGACAACTCCCTCTCCAGCCAGGCAGAGTGCCACTCACTGACCTAGTGATATCCTGAAGGCGCCAAGCCGTAGAAATGGGGTGGGGGGGGCAAAGGCTAATGTTGCTTGGCACTTTTGGGATATCATTAGATTGGTGAGCGGTGCTGTGCCCAACTGGAGAGGGGGGTTGCTGGGCGATTGTTCTCTTGCAAGCGGGCTCCCGAAGAGCCAGGCAGAGCCTCAGGGTCGAACAGCTGTGTTGAGCTATTGCAGCAGCACTACACAGCAGCCATGAGGTGACCATGCTCATGAGCAGTCGCCCGGCAACCCCCCTTTCCAGCCAGGCACAGTACCATTCACTGACCTAGCCAAGCCGTGTGAGTGTCTGTTCGCCACCATCCAGCTCCCATGGATTGGTGCCTTTGGAATGCCCTTTGGTCAGTGAATGGGGCTCTGCATGGCTGGAGAGGGGGGGTTGCATGAGCGACTTTTCCGCTCCCCGCTCGCGTACCTCCCAGCCTCACGATGCCCTTGCCTAACTTTCCCTGCAGAGCCAGGGCATCTCCGCTGCTGGCACTGCCGCCACATGGCTTTTTCTGCGGCTTCCAAAGCTCGGAGGTAGGATGCCGAGTCTTCCAGAAGTTGCCACTCTGGGAATACACTCTATGGTTGTACGCTCTGGGAGTACGCTCTGCCTCAGCCAGGCCACAACCATAGAGTGTACTCCCAGAGCAGCTGCTGACGAAAGACTCAGCTGTGGATTTCCAGAGTTTGGAAGCCGGAGAATAAGTTATGCTCGGAGCGGGCAGAGCACCATGTACTGATCTAAGGGTATCCCAAATGCATCAAGCCATGGGAGCTGGGGGGAGAGGGCAGAGCACATGTGGCTTAGTGTCTTTGAGATATCACTGGGTCTGTGAGTGACACTCTGCCTGGCTGGTAAGTGGGGTTGCTGGGTGGCTGCTCATGAGCATGATCACCTCATGGCTGGTATGTTGCACTGCTGCAACAGCACAACACAGCACAGCCTTTTGCCCCTGAGGCTGTGCCTGGCTCTTCAGGCACCTGCTCGCAAGAGAACAGTCACCTGGCAACTCCAAAACAATAAGCCCCCTGATAATAAGACCCAATCAATATTTGGGGGGTCAAAAGAATATAAGACCCTTCTTAATTTCAGGGAACATGGTATTTGCCCCAGCTTCTGCCAACCTAGCAGTTCGAAAGCATGTAAAAATGCAAATAGAAAAATAGGAACCATCTTTAGTTGGAAGGTAACAGCGTTCTGTGCCCCTTCACTGTTTAGTCATGCTAGCCTGGAGATGTCTTCAGACAGTGCTGGCTCTTCAGCTTTGAAACGGAGATGAACACAGTCCCCTAGAATCAGGAACATCTAGAACATATGTTCGAGGCGAACCTTTACCTTTAACTTTATATGCATAAATCTGAAACTTGATCAATACACATTACAGCAGATACAAGTTCCCTGAGGCCCTGGCACGAGATGAAACCGTGGAAGACTAAATAAGTGGTCCCAGTGATTATACCCAAGATTATATATTGTTACCCGATCAATATTATATATTGCTACTGCTTCACTTCCTTGGTCCTGAAATAGTTTGAGCGATGATAAAACAATGCACACTATATCTGTACTGATATTCAATTTAATCTATACAAGACCTACTTGTTGGACTATATACTTCTGGGGCAGCACACTCTGTGCCTGGAATTATAAATTCCATTATCAACTAACTTTTAACTGCAGGCAAATAAAGGCATGGCATAAAACAATGCAAATTTGACTATCTAATTAACTAAGATAAACAGAGGCATACCATCAAACATCCAAACTTAACTAACTAATTGACTAAGTTACACAAAGGCATAGCATCAAACAGTGCAAACAATGATGTAAACACAAAGTATGCAAGGCTTGAGGTTCAATCTTCTAGTTCAGTCTTCCATAGCAGCAGTACTAGGTTGGTGATTGTTCTGGTGTAGAGCTTCTTGGTGAAAGTCTGCTGGTTGCGGCCTGACTCCAGCGGCTTCGCAACTTGAACTTCCACCTGACACACTAGTCCATCATTACTGGGTAGGACTTGATGCACAAGTCCCTTAGGCCATGAGTTCCAATGCATGTCTTTGGGAACAAAGTTCCCTGCTGGTGTTGGCCAGTCACCTGTCTTCTGGGTCAGAAAGGTGTCTAGGGTGAAGACAGTTGGGTTCCGAAGACTCTGGAACCAAAGGTCGAGCATTGATGATAGCTGTATCATCTGCCATGAGTGTGGTGAGGACAATCACTGCTAAGCCCAACACGAGAGGTCTCCGTCTGGAGAAGCATTTGAAGCGAGCTTGTTCTTGGGAATGGTTGAGGGGTAGTTGTGGTGCTAGTTTCGCCTTTTCTATGATGAAACTGAAGTGTATGTCGTTCTCCCCACCGTAGACCCTGATGTATCCTACGGCTGCTATTTCCTTTGTTGTGGCAACAGGCGAGATGGGAATATATGTGCGCTGCAACTCAGGGAGGCACGCCACATCTCCAATTCTTGCTTCTGTTGGTTGTGCTGTTTGACACTGGAAAACATGAAACATAGGTAGTTTTGATGGTCTTCTCTGACAAGTAGACGAGTAGAACATCTGCTGGATGTTGGCCATGATGGCTATGGCTTCCTTTCTGAAGTGAATGAGCATGCTGAGCAGACTGTTGGTGAGGCCAGGTCCTGTGAGAAGGACCTTGTTCAAAGAGAGGCCTTAGAATTGCACACTGGCATTGAAGACTACTCGAATCTGGCCTGGCTTTTGTGGGTGGTACATCCAAAGGATGGCAGGTACCAGCATTCCTCATCATTTCTCAGAGGTGGGGCAAGTTCTGCGTGTCTGCCATTGACTGGGTATGCGGAAGGGTAGTGGAGTCATCCAATTCTTGGTAGCATCCTGTTGAAATTCCTTGTCCATGAGCTTCAGAAATTCTTTGTCCTCTATCAACAAGGCCAAGTCATTGTCTTCTTTGCTGGTCTGGAACACTGATGCTGCTAAATCAGAGTTGTTTGTCGAAGTCACGAAGTGTTTTTGACATGGTCTCGAGTGGGATGTTATCCCATTACTGAGAGTGGAGGTCGTGAAGACATTTGCCTGGGTTGGGATCTGTGGCTGATTGACACAAACCATCCCAAAGATGGCCCTTCCAAGTTCTGTTTTGACTGTGAATGGCAAGCCCCTTGGGTCCTTGACCACTTCTTGAGGGTTGAAAGAATTGGATGTGTCTGCTCTTGGCAAGAGAAGGATTTTGTCTTTGAGATCTAGAGCAGGAAAGTGATTAGCCATGTGCTTCAGGTGAGGTGAGGTGCTTTCTGACTCTGGTTTCACAATCTGACTGCGATCATCTGGTGGGTCGTCCCATTCTAGCAATGGTGGCAGTGAGAACTGTATATTCCCATCCAACAATTTTATGCAGTCTATCAACTTTCCTCCATGCCGTGCACTGGGACCCAGTGCGCATTGATGTCCTGAAGTGTGTTTCTTCACTTCAGACATTGATGAGGCTGTCAAGTGCTGAACTGACTGATATGCTATAGCTTTGCACATCTACTATTTCAGACATCTTCCCGGCTTCTTCTAGGCACCCATCGAGGTAGACTTTCACTAAGCAGATTGGTATGAGCAAGGGGATGGTGAGTCACCACATACTGATGGGCAATTGACACTTGCAGCCGCTTCTGGGTGGACTTTGGTATCATACTGAGGATCCTTGGCCGGATGAGGGTTAGGAGTTGTCCTTTGTGGTGACTCAGAGTCTGGGTGTAGACTCCATTCTTTGGGCTGTACGTCCATGCTCAAATCACTAGGTCCAGCAAGGATTCCTTCACCTCCACATTGAGGCTATGAATCATGGCTACTGCCTGCTGAAGATCCTTCTCTCTTGCTGAGGGACTATCCTGATCACCCCATGTTTCTTGGTTTGTCAGAGTAAGTTTTCTAATTCCAAGGAAGGAATCTTGTGATCCAGATTGTACAATGTCAGCCATCTGACTAGCTTGTCATTCTGCTGGTTGAGATTCTCCTCCTTGTTCTGTTATGGTGAGTTCAGGTCATCCACATAGGCCTTAACATGCTTGTATGGGTTATCCTTTTCCAGCTTCCTAGGACTGAAGTTGAGGGAGGCTCTGTCAGCCTCTGTCTGTACAGCTTTGGCCCGTGCTGTCCTTTCTACACCCTCCTGTTTGAGCTGAAGAAACTCAAGGCTGGCCTGAGCTTTTGCCATCTCTTCCTTTCGCAATTGCACCCTTTTTGCCACATCAAGAGTTGCCATGATCGCCACAGCTTTGACTTGTTCTTCTGCAGCTCGGGCAGCTAGACCCTCAGCTCTAGATGCCCATGACATTTGGCTAGGATGGGAAGATTGCTGTGAGACACTGGTGCCCGCTCGAGATTGGGTTGGCTTGGAGTAAAGTAAAGGGATGAAGCTGTTTTGGAGATGTGGGAGAACATTGCATGTGATAGCTGAGATGTTGTATACGAACAATGAGACACTTTGGATTCGGCCTTCTTCTCTGGGGCAGTCTCCCTCTTCAGACTGGTTTGGATAAAGTCTTTGCTACATTGAAACTGCTTTTTACATTCTTTGTTTAACGTCTGAAGGCACAGCATCTCCTTCTTGAGTTCTTCATCGTCATTTAGTTGTGACTGGATGTAGTTGAGGCAGCTTCCATAAAATATCCATTGCACAAAGATTTCATCCATTTCCTCGTCCAATGAGTGGAGGTGTTTGGGGGTAGATCATCTTTGAGTTTGTTGCAGAGATGCTGCAACTTCTTCCGACCATCATGTTTTTGATAAAGCTTGTCCCATTCCTCCAAGAGGTTTGACCACTTAATCTGCATAGGCTTCCTATGCTGCCTTAGGCCCTGGGCTATCTGAGGTGCCTCTGCCTTTTCTGAGAGTTGGACATCCAATTCTGAGGTTTGGACAACCAATACTGAGCTTTGGATGACCAATACTGAGTCTGTGTTGAATTCAGGCATGGGGTTCAGTGTGTTTGACCCTTCGGCCATGGCTAGAGAAGATACTGTGAAGGCTGCTTCACTTAATAACCAAGAAAGAGTACTTTTTGAGTTTTGAGTTTTTGAGTTTTATTATTATTTATAGGCCGCCCTTTTCCCTGACGGGACTCAGGGCGGCTTACAAAATATAGGGAAGGAGGTACAAAACAGTAAACATGAAACAATACATGAGTAAAAATAATACACAACATTCATTCATCATTCGGGTGGGGACAGATTACGATCTTTATCCCCAGGCCTGACGGGATAGCCAGGACTTGAGGGCTGTGCGGAAGGTCTGGACAGTGGTGAGGGTACGAATCTCCACGGGGAGGTCATTCCAAAGGGTCGGAGCTACTACTGAAAAGGCTCTCCTCCGTGTGGTTGCCAGTCGACACTGACTGGCAGATGGAACTCGGAGGAGGCCTAATCTATGCGATCTAATAGGTCGCAGGGAGGTAATTGGCAGGAGGCGGTCTCTCAAGTACTCAGATCCACTACCATGAGGGGCTTTATGGGTGGTAAGTAGCACCTTGAAGCGCACCCGGAGATCAACAGGTAGCCAGCACAGCTCGCGGAGGATAGGTGTTATGTGGGCGAACCAAGGTGCACCCACAATCACTTGCGTGGCCGCATTCTGGACTAGCTGAAGTTGCTGGATGCTCTTCAAGGGCAGCCCCATGTAGAGCACATTGCAGTATTCCAGCCTAGAGGTCACAAGGGCCCAAGTGACTGTTATGAGGGCCTCCCGGTTCAGGTAGGGTCGCAACTGGTGCACCAGGCGAACCTGGGCAAATGCCCCCCTGGTCACAGCTGTCAGATGATGATCGAAGGTCAGCTGTGGGTCCAGGAGGACTCCCAAGTTGCGAACCCTGTCTGAGGGGTGTAGAATTTGACCCCCCCCCCCAGCCTGAGTGTTGGAATACTAGCCGAATTATTGGGAGGGAAACACAACAGCCACTCGGTTTTCTCCGGGTTGAGTACAAGCTTGTTAGCCCTCATCCAGTCCCTAACGGCTTCAAGACCCCGATTCATCACATCCACCGCTTCATTGAGGTGGCACGGGGTGGACAGATACAGCTGGGTATCGTCCGCATATTGATGGTATCTTATCCCGTGCCTCCGAATGATCTCGCCCAGCGGTTTCATGTAGATGTTAAATAGTAGGGGGGATAAGACCAAACCCTGTGGCACCCCGTATGTTAGGGGCCTAGGGGTCGATCTCTGCCCCCCAACTAACACCGACTGCGACCTGTCTGAGAGGTAGGAGGAGAACCACTGCAAAACAGTGCCTCCCACCCCCACATCCCGCAGTCGTCGCAGAAGGATACCATGGTTGATGGTATCGAAAGCCGCCGAGAGGTCAAGGAGAACCAGGATGGAGGCATGGCCTCCATCCCTGGCTCTCCAGAGATCATCGGTCAATGCGACCAAAGAGGTTTCTGTGCTGTAACCAGGTCTGAAGCCCGACTGGAAGGGGTCAAGGTAACTTGCTTCCTCCAAGGACCATTGAAGCTGGAAGGCCACCACCTTCTCAACAACCTTCCCTACAAAGGGGAGGTTGGAGACTGGACGGTAATTGTTAAGAGCAGCTGGATCCAACGATGGCTTCTTCAGGAGGGGTCTCACCACTGCCGCTTTAAGTGCGGCGGGGAAGTGCCCCTCCCAAAGAGAGGCGGTGACAACCGCCTGGATCCAGCCTCGTGTCACCTCACTGCTGTTGGCAACCAGCCAGGAGGGACACGGGTCCAGTACACAGGTGGACACGGGTCCAGTACACAGGACAAGGCTCTCATGGCCTTGTCCACGTCCCCAGGGGCAACATCCTGAAACTCAACCCAGGGATGGTCAACCAATTCATCCTCTTGTGCCTCGGCTGGATCTGCAGAGGTGGAGTCCAAGTCCGACCGAAACCGAGCAACTTTGTCCGCTAAGAATTGGACATAATCCTCAGCCCTACCCTGCAAGGGTTCCCCCATATCCCTCCTATTTAGGAGGGAGCGGGTTATCCTAAACAGGGCGGCTGGGCGGGACTCAGCGGACGCAACCAAGGTGGCAATATAAGATCTTTTTGCTGCCCTAAGTGCCCTGATGTAATCCTTGGTGCAAGTTGTTAAGAGTGCTCGGTTCGACTCGGACTTATCGGACCTCCACAGGTGCTCTAGGCGTCTCCTCCGGCGCTTCCTCTCCCGGAGTTCCTCGGTGAACCAAGGAGGCCCCCGGGATCTGCTGCCTCGGAGAGGCCGTAGTGGCGCAATCCGGTCAAGGGTCTCTGATGCTGCCGAGTGCCAGGCAGCAACCAGAGTCTCCACCGGACTGTGGGCGAGAGTATCAGGAATAACCCCAAGCTCCGTCTGGAACCTCAGGGGGTCCATAAGTCACCTGGGGCGGAACCACTTGGTCGGTTCCTCCTCCCTACAGTGGGGGTTTGGCCTCCGAAAGTCAAGCCTCAGTAGGCAGTGGTCTGACCACGACAGGGGTATGATCTCATTACCCCTCAGACCAAGATCATAACTCCACTGCTCTGAGAGGAATACGAGGTCGAGCGTGTGACCCGCTGAGTGAGTTGGGCCCCGGATTACCTGGGTCAAGCCCATGGCTGTCATGGAAGCCATGAACTCCTGCGCTCCATCAGAGTGTTCACTGAGCGAAGGCAAATTGAAATCCCCCAGAACCATAAGCCTGGGGAATCAATCGCCAGCTCGGCTACCAACTCGAGGAGCGAGGGGAGGGCTGCTGCAACGCTGTTGGGAGGCAGGTACGTTAGCAGCAAACCCACTTGACCCTTGAGGTCCAACTTCACCAGCAGGGACTCACACCTGACAAGCTCCGGAGCAGGGATCCTACGAGGTGCTAGAGACTCTCGGATAACAATAGCCACACCCCCACCCCTTCTCTGGGCTCTCGGCTGATGAAGCACCTGAAATCCTTCTGGGCACATCTCTACGAGGGGGACTCCTCCCTCCGGGCCCAGCCAGGTTTCAGTAATACATGCCAGGTCTGCCCTCTCGTGTATAATTAAGTCCCGGATGAGGGGAGCCTTGTGAACTACAGACCTGGCATTTAGCGACAACAGCCTGAGACCGGGGTCCTGATCACTCGCGCCATCTGGCCTCGGAGTGGAACTCCTAGGGCCAGAAGGAGGGATCTCTGTGATGTAGCGAGCCCTCCTTCCCCAGTAATGGCCTGCCCTAAATTCCCCGCCATATCTGCCCCTCCCCGTTACAACCGTAATGCTCCGGCCCTCTCCCGTGTCCATGATCCCCCCAACCACCTCGGTGACCCCCACATTCCTCGGCAGGTCCTCCGAATCAAACATACTCATTCACTCACACAAACAGTCCCCACATAATAATTAAAAACACAGAAAATACAACAGTAATAACAATAAAAAGTGGGATCATTCACTCAATCGCACACATATCCCATACACTCACCATACAAGTTAAAAAAATTGCGCAGCTGTGCAAGTTCATACAAGGTTTGTGCTAATATGAGGGAGGAGGTCTTAATGTTCTTAGTCTTCTCCTCTGCAGTGTGTTATTCAAGATGGTGTTAGTACTCCCAGAGCAATTGCAACTCATAGTAGTCAAAACAGCTAAAATAGCTGCGATAGCAAGGCCAAGAGTCCTGGTATTGTGGTTAGATAAGGGCTTGTTGTTTAAAGGTCCAGCTGGAGAAGATAATGATGACAACAATTGGGGCTGAAAAAGCCAGTCCAAATGCCCCAGGCATATATTTGAGGAGAGACAGATAGTCAAAGCCCAGAATAACAAGAGAGCAATGTTGCTTGAAAAGCCAGCAGGAGATGGTATACAGGGGGTATCTTGTATTCCCCCTCTCCTATAAGCCTGGGAGGGACCAAAAGTCTGGGGGTGCTGAGGGGTGGCAGGAGGCCCCCCTGTTCGCTGTAAATACCCTCACTCGTCCAGCCCAGAATAACGAAAGACCAGCGTTGATGGAAAAGGCAGCATTGGTGGAAAAGGCAGCGTTGGAGGAAAAGGCAGCATTAATAAAAAATAGCAGTGTTGATGGCTATATTGATGGAGGAGCAGTGTTGGTAAAAGAGATAGCGTTGGTGGAAAGAGCAGCGTTGCTGGAAAAGGTAGCATTGATGGAAGAACTGAGCCAAATGTGAAGGGGGGGGGGGCATCCAGAAAAGGCTATGGCCACGGTGCACCCAGCCAGCCGCCCGATTCACCTGATCCGAATAGAAGCCCTGATCGATCTCTCCCTTTCTAAAAAGTGGCAATAATTGGCTAACACAGTCACTGAAGGCTCACGAAGCTGTAAAAGGAGGCTTGAGAAACCTCACGACCACTGAAACCACCGCAAAATGCTATCAAATGCCTCCATCGTCACTATGGAGCCGCCGTTTTCGCCGCTGAGATCGCCAAGCTGCGCTGGAGATTTTGGAGTCCTAGGCTGGTGGAAATCATCGGCTCCCCTCGGTTTTTGGTCTGCACACGTCCCCTGAATGTCAGTTATCCCGGAGGACCACAATAAGAGCAGTAAGAAGCCGGTTCCAAAGGCTCCCAGTGCTTTTTTGCCAGATCGTACTAAGGCGAAAAAGCCTGGCCGCCATTCCATTCCTTCGCACATGCACACCTGATTTACTGATTATAAGTAAATAGAAGCTAAGCAAAGCTGGATCTGAGCAAAAGCTTGTGAAGCATTTGATATCAATACCATTCCCCTCCCCTTGGTAACCGCAGTCCATAGTCCAGTCCCATATCTCCACAGCTGTCAGGTGGGAGACATCTTCAAAAATCATCATCAGGTATGCCGGACAGTTGGCCTTGGTGGGAAATTCCCCTCCTTGCCACATGCGCAATAGATGGTGGGAACAACTCCCAATTAACAGTCCTCCTGTACAGTATATTTCCCACTCCCAAATACCATGCCCTCTCTCCCCGTTTCAATGGCAGCCGAAAAACAAGCAGCAAAACAGAGGCTGATAGATACTATAACTGAGACTAAGGGTCTTTACCCGGACTCGGAACCCGTCTTGGACCTTGCTAGCTTGGTACCTCCTGAAGGGGTTGTGCCTTTTCCCAATAATTCATAGACAATAGTAACAGCCTGTGAGCATTCTTCCATAAACAAAAACAGGCTTTTCAAAGTAGATTGAGCTGGCCAGGTTGTGGAGGCTGTTTTTTTCATGCAACTCTTCCCCCTCCTTTTAGCACATTCTCTTAATCACAACAAAGTCCTTCATCTCAGGAGAGTTAATCAGCCTTTCTCACTGAAACGGGATGTTTCTCTTTGCTCCAAGAGGGGGTGGGGGAATCCTGGCAGCTGTTCTCAGTTAAAATGCAAACAGAGTTTGCAACATCCCTTTTTACTTGAGGGGTGCTTATCATCTTTTTACTTGAGGGGAGCAAAAACATCACCATCTTTTTACTGTTCTACCTCGGGCGTTGTAGGCTTGCCCTGGGCGTGCAGCTAACTCCAAGTTTAGAAATCTCATTCAGATCAAGTTTATTATCAGGCATTCTTAACAGCAAAACTTACAGTTCAGTGTTAAAATACTTCTGACTCTCCATAATCTGTCCCATCACGTGGTGTAAAAAGATGATGATTTCACTCCCATGCTGAACAGAGATACAAACACTACTATTCCGGTTCACAAAAACATTTAAACTGACTAGCTATAAACTTTACACATGGGCAGAATGCCCAGTGGCCAATCAGAAACAGAGATGTGATCACATGTCATGGAACTACATTTCCATAAAGCAGTCTCTGCTTACATTTCCCATGAGGTAGTTTCTTAAAGGAGACAGTTCTGAATTCCTACACTAGCTATATACTGCTGAGGCAGCACAATCCCCTCATTCAAGTCATTGATGAAGATGTTGAAGAGTACTGGGCCTAAAACAGAGCTTTGGGGTACTCCACTGCATCCATCCATCCATGTAGATGTAGTTCCATTGAGAACTACATATTGAGTGTGGTCAGCAAGTTATAAATCCATCTGGTGGTGATGCTGTCTAACCCACATTTTTCTGCTTTATCTAATAGTAGGTTATGGTCTACTTTATCAAATGTCTTAGTGAAGTCCAAGTAAATTATATCATCAGTATTCCTCTGGTGCACTAATTTTGTCAGTTTGTCAAATAATGCAATAAGATTAGTCTGGCATGATCTGTTTTTGACAAACGCATGTTGGCTTTTGGTTATTACAATATTTGCTTCTAGGTGTTTGCTGGTTCATTGTTTGATTATCTTTTCCAGAATCTTCCCTTGTATTGAGGTCAGGCTGATAGATCTATATTTTCATGGTTCTATTTTTTTCCTTTTGGGGAAATGGAAGCCACATCAGTTCTTTTTCAGTCCTCTGGCAGTTCCCTGGTGCTCCAGGATCTTTGAAAGATATAGTTCAGTGGTTCTGAGATCTCGTCTGCCAGTTCCTTCAGAACCTTGGGGTATAATCTATCCTTTCCTTGTGACTTGAACTCCTCTAGGGTAGACAGATGTTCACTTCCCATTTTCTTCCCTATTTTAACTTGTGTTCCTAATCTGTTTTTTGTGGTGCTTTATTTTGATAGGTTGGACTGTTTTTTTTTCCCTTTGTGTAAAGACAGATGCAAAAAATGAGTTAAGTAATTATGCTTTCTCCCTGTTACTTGTCACATACTTGCCATTTTCTCAAAGCAATGGATCAATTGTTTCCTTGACTTTTTTCTTGTTTTTAACATGTTGAAGCTTTTTTTTTTTTTTTTTTTTTTACTTTTGTCACAAGCCTTTCTTCGTAGTAAGCCTTAGCTTTCCTCACTTCACCTTTACAAGCTTGGGCTATTTGATTATATTTTGCCTCTTCTGGATCTTGATTTTTGCTTGGCCAAATGATGCTATCTTCACCTCTCCAATTCTTGGGCTACCCGCCTTCACTTTTGATTCTAGCTCTCATTACCTATAATTTATTATAATTTATCTAAATGCAGGAGATTTTGGAACATCCAACACTTATTATTTAAAAGTAAAATCCATACTGATGTAGAATTTTATGAAATAAAATGCATGCCTTGTAATAAATCCTGCTTTCACTTCTTGATAGGTTCAGCCTCTTTCTGTATGCAGTGACAATTGCTATCCAGGATACAGGAAGATGAAAATAGAAGGGAAGCCATTTTGCTGTTATGATTGCCTTCCATGTGCAAAAGGGAAAATTTCAAACCAGATGGGTAAGAGTGGTCCTGTGTAAGACTATTCAGTCTTCTTATGTATGGTTCAAAATGCTAATATTTAAACTTCAAATAGCTTCCATTCAATGATTTTATAATAGCAGAATTACTGCCAAGTAATATGTAAATTTCTTAACATCTGGCACATTTATAGTCAGGAACTAAATGCAAACAGGCATTGCTCAATTAGGAATAGATAAACCCCCTTAATTAACATTCAGTTCTGCTTCATGACTATTTCTTGGAATTGGCCATCAATTTTTCTTTTCCAGATGCAGTTGATTGCTTGCGATGTCCAGACGATCAATATGCAAATAAGATTCAAACTCTTTGCATTCTAAAAAAAAGAACCTTCTTGTCTTACAATGAACCACTGGGAGTCATCTTGACCACTGTTAGTATTTTCTTTTCTGTCATCACCATTGTGGTGCTGGGAATCTTCATTAAAAAGCAGGACACCCCCATTGTCAAAGCCAACAACAGGAACCTCACTTACACCCTTCTCATTGCTCTTCTGCTCTCCTTCCTTTGCACTTTCCTTTTCATTGGACAACCGGATCACACTAAATGTCTCATGCGACAAACTGCTTTTGGTATCATTTTCTGCATAGCCCTTTCTTGCATTTTGAGTAAAACAACCATAGTTGTTCTTGCTTTCATGGCCACAAAGCCAGGCTCCAAAATGCGGAAATGGGTGGGGAAAAGGATGGCTATCCCTATTGTCCTTTCTTGTTCTTTGACTCAACTCATGATCTGTGTAGTGTGGTTGGCAATTTCTCCCCCTTTTCCAGAATCTGACATGCACTCCATCGCTGGAGAAATTGTCCTAGAATGTAATGAAGGTTCAACCACTATGTTTTATATTGTCCTTAGTTTTCTGGGATTCTTGACTGTTGTCAGCTTCTCAGTAGCCTTCCTAGCAAGGAAGTTACCTGACAGCTTTAATGAAGCCAAATTTATTACCTTTAGTATGTTGGTCTTTTGCAGTGTTTGGTTGTCTTTCATTCCTACCTACCTGAGTACGAAGGGGAGATATATGGTGGCTGTGGAGATTTTCTCCATTTTGGCTTCTGCAGCTGGATTAGTAGGTTGCATATTTTCCCCCAAATGCTACATCATTATTTTGAGACCTGATTTGAATATAAAGGGGCAATTAATAAAGAAATAACTCTGCAAAGAACATTAAATTTTCTCACCGATTCAGTGCTATCCCCCCCACACACACACACTCCAACAAAAAATGCAGGGTTCATTGCATGCTGGAGTTTGTTGAACCTGGAATCAGTACTATAAATCTCAACATAGCTTCACGTTATCATCATCTCAACCCAATCCTCTGTCAAATATCCCTGAAAATGTTCAAGAGGAAAAATCTATACAGAGTTTCATAATTAGGAAAAATCTATAACAAAAATTGTGATTATTTAATTTGCTTCCTTATTGATTCAGTGCAACCTTCCCCTTACTCCAACACAAAACTCAGAGTACATTAGATGCTGGAGTTTCTAGAATCTGGAATCAGTACATTAGTCTGAACATAGCTTCACCACCATCATCAAAAAGCCTATAACATTCTATCAAGTGGCAATAGCTTTGATGTCAGGCCTGCAGAGGTTCCTTTAAGAATCTTTGGCCTGCCACACTATCATTAAGGGGGGGGGGCAATAGCAAGGGGTAGAATATGTTGTTTTCAAAATAAAAAGAATTCCTTTCTAGAAACTCAAGGTCATCTTTTGTCTCCGCACCTTTGCACCTGACTGGAAGCAGTTGGGCATAGGTGCTAGCGTAGAAGAAGAAGATTGGACCATGTGGGTGTGGGGACAAGATCATGAACTTTTAACTATGTGGGATTCTGATGTAATTTCCAAAATTGGGATTCCATAGCAATGTGCTAAGATGTCTGCTTTATTAAATTGGAACTTTAAGGAAAGTTTTGCCTTGGACTCTGATTTAATTCTACATGATACTTGGAATGCTGACATTTGATTCCATTTAAGAAAATTGCTAATAAGAAGAATACTTCTGTAGAATATTTTGGCTAATTGGAATGAAATGTATATATAATTTCTTAGTGCTCACATCCTGAACAATTGAAATTCAAATTTTCTTCTTCCTGTTCCTCTGAATTGGCACATACTGTGACCACTGTGACCATATGTAATCTGTGTCTGCTCCTTCATCATAGCATAGGATTGCAGGTTTCATGACTTTTTTTTATGTCACTGATAGATGTTAAGATTCAGTCTGAATCAGAAGTTGATAAAGTTCACAAAAAGGCCCCTGAACATGTTTCTCTCTTGCTGCTTTCCATTTTCATATACTGCTTACAATATTTAAATATTTTATTGATATCCTCTGTTTTATTGAGAATCCTCTGTGAAAGATATAGGTGGTTTTAAAATATGATAAATAAACCAATGATTGTGCTCTGATTATGAAGTATCCGAATTTTAATGACCATGGAACTACAATGAGTACAAATATGAGGACCTTTCAGAAGTTCCCTTTCAATATCATCATAAATTCAATTGGTCTCTTAAGGAGTGGACATTAAACAATCCATAAACAATTAACTATGTATTTATATCGAAGGATATTTAAACAGCAAGAGATAAATGGAGAGAATTATAGTTCAGACTTGCTGAGTTGTGCACACATCCCTTGATTATGTTAGCATCTATCCAGACGTGGGTTGCTCCCGGTTCAGCTGAACCAGTAGTGGTATTCAGGCCTGAGTCGCATAACTGGCAGCAACCCTAGGTTTGCCACGCCCCTGAACCAGTTCCCTCACCTCTGCTGGGCCATCACCATTTTGGATTTTAGTGACTTTGTGTGCTCAGTTCACTGTAAATTGTTCTGCTCGTGCGCGAAGAACAATTTACATTGAACAGTGCACATGTGCACAGGTTGTGAGCCCATGGTAAAACTGGCAGCAACCCACCTCTGCATCTATCAGACAAAATTGCTGAAGTTTGTTCATAGACCCAGGAAGCCAATGCCTATGGAGGAGTCTCGCTTCAATATCTGAATATATGGATATATTGAATCCATTGAGCCTGAGAAAATGTTCTCCTTCTTTCTATAGGGTACATTTCAGACCGTGGTAACTGGGGAAGCAATGTTGTCTTTGGACGCTACTGTGCAGTGTGAGGTATCATTAGTACAAAAAGTGGCATACTATGGATCTTATTTGCTAGAAAGATGTTTTTGATGGGTCCTAGAGGAAGGAAGGAAGAAGATAGGAAGATAAGAAGAAGGGAGGAAAGAAAGGAGGGAAAGAGGGAGGGGATTTTCTATCTTTTTTACAGTTTTCAGTTATCAGATAAATAAATAAATATCATTTTTAAGAAATAGTTTTATTAAACATTTTCAAGTATAAAAAGAACAAAAACATACAAAAACAAATTCAAAACAGATAAAAACACGAACAACATAACAATATAATATACTTTTACAGCTTCCCGTATCAGCATGTATATACTGCTTTTGTAGTTTACGACTCAATTTTTGCCCTCTCATAATTTTAACAGTTGTAGTGATAACATCATAATTATGTTATAATATAACAGTATAATAATAATATTATGGAGGTGGGAGTGGGAGGCACCGTGCTACAGTGGTTCTCCTCTTACCTCTCTGACAGGTCGCAGTCAGTGTTGGTCGGGTGACAGAGGTCGACCCCTAGGCCCTTTAAATGTGGGGTGCTGCAGGGTTCGGTTCTGTCCCCCCTCCTATTTAACATCTACATGAAGCCTCTGGATGAGATCACTAGACAGCACAGGGTAAAGTATCATCAGTATGCTGATGATACACAATTATATCTCTCTGCCCCGTGCCAGTTCAGTTCAGGCTGACGTGATGTGCCGGTGCCTGGAGGCTGTTAGGATCTGGATGGGGGTAAACAAACTCGTGCTTAATCCCGACAAGACTGAGTGGCTATGGATGTTCTCCCCGAAGGACAGCCCAGACAGTCCATCCTTGATCCTGGGGGGGCAAAAACTTACACCCCTCAGAGAGGGCACATAATTTGGGGGTCCTCCTGGATTCACAGCTGACACTGAAACACCATCTGTCAGCTGTAACCATGGGAGCCTTTGCCCAGGTTCGCCTGGTGCATCAATTGCGGCCCTACTTGGATCGGGGGGCACTCCAGACTGTCAGTCACGCCCTAGTCACCATAAGGCTGGATTACTGCAACGCGCTCTACATGGGGCTACCCTTGAAAAGCATTTGGAGACTGCAACTAGTCCAGAATGCAGCCGTGTGAGCGATATTGGGTGCACCTAGGTACACTCATGTTACACCTATCCTCCGCGAGCTGCACTGGTTACCCATTGGTCTCCAGACGCAATTCAAGGTGTTGGTTATTACCTTTAAAGCCCTTCATGGCTTAGGACCAGCATACCTGCGAGACCGCCTCCTGCCACACTCCTCCCAATGGCCGGTAAGATCCCACGGGGTGGGCCTCCTCCAGATGCCGTCAGCCAGACTATGTCGGCTGGCGGCTCCCTGGAGGAGAGCCTTCTCTGTGGCTGCCCCGACTCTTTGGAATGAACTACCCCCAGAAATCCGGACCTCGCCCACTCTCATGGCCTTCAGAAAAGCTCTCAAGACCTGGATATTCCGGCAGGCCTGGGGCTGTTGACCTCATTGCTGAGGTCCAGCCCCGACTGAAGTGAATGTATTGGTGCTGTTTTTTTTAACTTGTTTATTTTTATTTTTTATTTTATTTTATTTTATTTCTTTTTCTGTAAGCACCCGGAATCCTCCGGGATTGGGCGGCCTATAAATAAAATTAAACTTCAAACTTCAAACTTCATATAATCAAATTTTACATATATACATTTTTCTCCATAGTATAAATAGTTTTCAAAAAAAATTATTTCTTATTTTGTCTTCTATTCTCTAGCCACTTGTACAGTCTACTCCAAAATTCATAATAGTCTGACTCTTCTCTTTCTTTTAATTCCATGGTCATCCTGTCCATTTCAGCACATTCGAGTATCTTTCTAATTACTATCTCATCTGGGAAGGGGGTAGTTTTTTGTTTCCAATTTTGCATAAAAGTGATCCTAGCAGTGGTTAGTATGTGTAATGTTATATGTTGATATTTCTTATCCATTAGTATACCTAATAAATATAATTCTGGTTTCAATGCTATCCTCTGTTCCGTGATTCCTTCCAATCAATCCTTAATTTTAAGCCAATATTTCCTAGCATGGGGACATGTCCACCACATATAAAATGTTCCAGATTTATGCCTACATTTCCAACTTTCTGAAGATAGGTTTGGATACATCTTGCCCAATCTGGTGGTAAGTGCCATTGGTAGAACATTTTATATAAATTCTCCTTATAGGCTACTGCCATCATAAGTTGATAGTTTCTTTCCCACAATTTGTCCCAATCCTCTAATTTTATACTATGTCCAAAATTTCTGGCCCAGGTTATCATGGTCTCTTTTACAGTCTCTTCTTCCATTTTATATCTTAAGAAAAAGTTGTATATTTTGGTAATCATTTTTCTCCCGTTTCTTGCAATAATTTGTCTATTTCCAATTGTTTATCATATATGCCATATTGTTCACAGTCTTTTTTAAACCTTGTTATAATCTGTAAATAAGGCCACCATTCCATCACATTTCCTTGTATTTTCAAATCCTGGACTAATTTTAATTCTCCTTTGTTGTCTAATAGTTCTGCATAGCTGACCATTTTATTGAGAACTGTGGTATTTGGGTAGATCATTGCCTCCATCACTGGAGGCAAATTGGGATCTTCATATAATGTTTTTTTTTTAAAAAAAAATCCCAGGTTGTAAAAGAAAAAAAAAATCAGTATATAGAAAAAGAGCTGAAGTTTTTAAAACAGAAAATTGGAACAAACATACTTATATACAAAATTTATGGGACACAACTAAGGCCTATATGCGGGGCATAACAATTGCATATATGGCAAGAAGGAACAAAGATAAAAAAAACCAATATGTAGAGCTCCAGGGGAAACTGAAGAAATTGGAACCAAAAATGCAAAAAGAACCCCAAAATCAGAAACTTGAAGAAGAAAAAGAACTAAACAAGCACATGGTTATATGAACCATAATGAACGTTCACCCAGGAAAATGATCGGCATTGATATTTATTGATACACAAAAAGCATTTAATAAACTGAATTGGGATTTTCTTATAAATAAATTAGAAATGAACTTTGGAGAGAAATTTATTGGCATGATTAGAGCAATCTACTCAAACCAGGTGGCAAAAATAATATTAAATGGAGAATTAACAGAAGGATTTAATAAAGCTAAAGGGGTGAGACAGAGATGTCCCCCAATTCCCCCTGTTGTTCATTCTCTCAATAGAGTAATTAATGATACAAATCAGGCAAAACTAGGAAATAAAGGGATTAAAAATTAAAAAGGAGGAATATAAACCCCCAGCCTTCGCAGACAATATGGAATTTACTATAGAAGACCCATTAGAAAGTGGACAAATATTATTACAAGAAATAAAACAATTCAGCAAAGTAGCAGGGCTTCAAATAAATAAAGAGAAAACCATAATGTTAACCAAGAATCTTACTGATAGACAAATTGAAGAGCTGGAGGAGAAATTGGGGATTTCAAGGTCAAAATTTTTTAGATATTTGGGAATATGGCTAACGGCAAAATGTACAACAATAAAAGAAGACAATTACAAGAGACTGCTAAAACAAATACAAAAGGATTTGGATAATTGGGCCAAACTATAGATAACATTAATTGGCAGAATTTCAACAATTAAAATAAATATATTATTTGAATTGCTATATATTTTTCAAACAATACCAATAAAATTAGGCATTTTTTGAATAATTAAATAAAATAGTATTTAAATTTATTTGGGTAGGAAAAAAAACTATGTATAAAACTCAAACTCTTACAAGGACAGCAGAAGTAAAGGAGGATTGCCCTCCTGGGGACTGGGGACTCTATTATCAAGCTGCAGCCATGATGTGGCTTAAGAATTGGATTCAACTGAAAAATAAAAGGATACTAACGATAGAAGGCCATGACCTCCAACTTGGCTGACATTCCTTCCTCTGGGAGGAGAAAGTAAATCCCACTCATGTTTTCAGAAGCACATATTAAGAGATGCCATATTAGGTACATGGGAAGAAAATATCATTATTCTACTTTCTCATGATATAGTGCAAATGAATGAAAACTGCACATAAAATGAATTAAAATGCTCTATGCATGAGTTAAAATCATCCTGTTTAATGGACTGTCAAAGGGGATTTAAGAAAAAGACCAGAACTAAAAGAGAAATAGATGACCTACTACAATGCTTATTACACATTTTTGCTGATATATACTAACGTTTGGTAAACACAGAATACTATGATATTATAAGAATTTCTCCTCCTTCTCCTAAAATCAGAATATTCAATGGATTAATAATTTCTAAGTAGGCATTGTCAGTTCCATCAGCTGGAATGTGTTAGCAGGTTTTATGTGGCAAATTGAATGTGGTAGGACTGTAGATGGTTGATGCCTAAAATTCCTCAAAAAAGAGCCTGAAAATCTTGGTGCGTCTTATACACTGAATACAGCATTTTTGCCTCCTGAAGCCCCATCCCCTTCACCAAAATAGCCATACATAGCCTTATGGAGGCTTTCAGAGAGCTCCTGGGGCCTGGGGGGGGGCAGAAATGAGCAAAAACAGGCCGTTTTGGGGAGATTTGCAGAGTGCAAAAACTTTTTTTTCCTTTCAGAAAGCTCTTTAATTGATTGATGAGAATTACATTGATCAAGTGCTGTGTCAGCAGAAACAAAATCTTAAGTGTTGCAGATTGTCAGTGATTTCCTTCTCCAGCACATGGATAAATACACTTGGAAACATTTCCATATCTACCTAGTCTCTCTCTCTCCCGCCCTACCTACTGTACTTCTCTCTATTTCTCTTCCTCTCTATCCATTTATCTACCTTCCTACTTTTTTAAAAAAAATTAAATTCAAAACCTTGATGCATCCTATACTCCGGTGCGTCTTATATAGGGTGACCAGACATCCCGCATTTGGTGGGACAGCCACGCTTTTTCATAAATTTTCCCGTGTCCCACACGGTTCTTAAAAAAACACGCTTTTTTTGGCGCTCGCAGCTCCCTCGCTCCCCCGCCCATCAGCTGCTAGCTCGCTGGGCTGGCTCATCGTTCCATTCTATCCTACAAATTTAAGCCAGCCCAGCCTGCCGCTCACTGATTGGATTGGCCTGGACTCCAACCAATCAGTGAGCTGGCTGGGATGGGAAATTTTCAGCATGCCACATGCTGAAAATTTTCCATCCCAACCAGCTCACTGATTGGCTGGACTCCGCTTAGCTGAGCACGCCTGTGCGAGTCTCCATTTCATTTCGTCTTTTGGGGTTGCAGCTGCGCTTACTCACTGGTGAGTAATCATGTTATGAATTGGTACGGGTGGGAATCGGGAGGTGCTGGGGGGAGGAGACAGCCCTCCTCTCCTCCTTCTCCCCCTTTGCGGAGTTCATTTCACTTCCTCGCGTCACAGCCAGCCCCTGTGCTGCGCTGCCATGGGCGGCAGAAGCTCTGGAACCGAATGGAAGTTCTATGCATGAGTGAAACAGCTGCCGCCGCTCGCACAGAGAACTTCCACTCGGTCATGGATTCACAGAGCTTCTCCGGCGTGGCGGCACCTATGCTGCGCGGTTCCCAGCGACCACACTCCGAGTCCGTGAGGCGTGGTCGCGTCCCACCACCCTCCCCTGCGGCTCTCCTGCCGCGGCTTCCGTTTCAGTCACGCAGAAAACTTCCACTCGCTTCCCGGGCTTGTGCCGCCCGACAGAAGCCCCGGGACCCAGTGGAAGTTCTTTGCACGAGGTGAAATGGCCGGCAGCAGCCTCGCTCTCCTGCCGCGGCTTCCGTTTCAGTCGTGCAGAAAACTTCCACTCGCTTCCCGGGCTTGTGCTGCCCGGCAGAAGCCCCGGGACCCAGTGGAAGTTCTTTGCGTGAGGTGAAATGGCCGGCAGCAGCCTCGCTCTCCTGCGGCCAGGGTCCATTTCAGTCGCTTCCCTTGTCCGTCTTGATTGCTGGAAGCAGTAACAAACGGCGTGTCCGCTCCGCAGGAAAGAGGAAAGAGGAGGTGTGGGGCAGATCGTGGGATCACTGGTTTCTGAGCTTGGTGGGCAAGGATCCCCCACCCCACCACCTCTTGAGGAAGGAGGAGGTGTGGGGCAGATCGTGGGATCACTGGTTTCTGAGCTTGATGGGCAAGGATCCCCCACCCCACCACCTCTTGAGGAAAGAGGAGGTATGGGGCAGATCGTGGGATCGCTGGTTTCTGAGCTTGGTGGGCAAGGATCCCCCACCCCACCACCTCTTAAGGAAAGAGGAGGTGTGGAACAGATCGTGGGATCGCTGGTTTCTGAGCTTGGTGGGCAAGGATCCCCCACCCCACCACCTCTTAAGGAAAGAGGAGGTGTGGAACAGATCGTGGGATTGCTGGTTTCTGAGCTTGGTGGGCAAGGATCCCCCACCCCACCACCTCTTAAGGAAAGGAGGTGTGGGGCAGATCGTGGGATTGCTGGTTTCTGAGCTTGGTGGGCAAGGATCCCCCACCCCACCACCTCTTAAGGAAAGGAGGTGTGGGGCAGATCTTGGGATCGCTGTTTTCTGAACTTGGTGAGCAAGGATCCCACTATCTTAGCGGACAAAATTGCTCGGTTTCGGTCGGACTTGGACTCCATCCCCGCAGTTCCAGCCGAGGCACAAGAGGATCAGGTAGAACATCTCTGGGTTGAGTTTCAGGATGTTACCCCCGGGGATGTGGACAAGGCCATGAGGGCTGTAAGTGCCTCCACCTGCGTACTGGACCCGTGTCCCTCATGGCTGGTTACTAACAGCAGTGAGGTGACACGAGGCTGGATCCAGGCGGTTGTGACCGCCTCTCTTCGGGAGGGGAACTTCCCCGCCGCACTGAAAGCGGCGGTGGTGAGACCCCTCCTAAAAAAGCCATCTTTGGATCCAGCTGTTCTTAATAACTATCGCCCAGTCTCCAACCTTCCCTTTCTTGGGAAGGTTGTTGAGAAGGTGGTGGCCTTTCAGCTCCAACGGTCCTTGGATGAAGCTAACTATCTCGACCCCTTCCAGTCAGGCTTCAGACCCGGTTACAGCACGGAAACCGCTTTGGTCGCATTGACCGATGATCTCTGGAGAGCCAGAGATGGAGGATACTCCTCCATCCTGGTCCTCCTTGACCTCTCAGCGGCTTTCGATACCATCGACCATGGTATCCTTCTGCGACGACTGCGGGAGGTGGGAGTGGGAGGCACCGTGTTGCGGTGGTTCTCCTCCTACCTCTCGGACAGGTCGCAGTCGGTGTTAGTGGGGGGGCAGAGATCGTCCCCTAGGCCCCTAACTTATGGGGTGCCTCAGGGCTCGGTCTTATCCCCCCTACTATTCAACATCTACATGAAACCGCTGGGAGAGATCATCCGCAGGCACGGGATTAGATACCATCAATATGCGGACGATACTCAACTGTATCTGTCCGCCCCGTGCCAACTCAATGAAGCGGCAGACGTGATGAACCGAGGCCTTGAAGCCGTTATGGACTGGATGAGGGTTAACAAGCTTGTGCTCAACCCAGAAAAGACTGAGTGGCTGTTGTGCTTCCCTCCCAAAGATTCGATCAATATTCCATCACTCAGGCTGGGGGGTCAAATTTTATACCCCTCAGAGAGGGTTCGCAACTTGGGAGTCCTCCTGGACCCACAGCTATCATTTGACCACCATTTAACGGCTGTGACCAGGGGGGCATTCGCCCAGGTTCGCCTGGTGCGCCAGTTGCGACCCTACCTGAATCGGGAGGCTCTCACAACAGTCACCCGGGCCCTCGTGACCTCTAGGCTGGAATACTGCAATGTGCTCTACATGGGGCTGCCCTTGAAGAGCATCCGGCGACTTCAGCTAGTACAGAACGCGGCCGCGCGAGTGATTGTGGGTGCACCTCGGTTCACCCGCATAACACCTATCCTCCGCGAGCTGCGCTGGCTACCTGTCGATCTCCGGATGCGCTTCAAGGTGCTATTAGTCACCCATAAAGCCCTGCATGGTAGTGGATCTGGATACTTGAGAGACCGCCTTCTGCCAATCACATCCCTGCGACCAATAAGATCACATAGATTAGGCCTCCTCCGTATTCCATCGGCCAGCCAGTGTCGGCTGGCAACTACAAGGAGGAGGGCCTTCTCAGTAGTAGCCCCGACCCTTTGGAACGAGCTCCCCGTGGAGATCCGTACCCTCTCCACCGTCCAGGCCTTCCGCACAGCCCTTAAGAACTGGCTAGCCCGTCAGGCCTGGGGACAAGGATAGTTGCCCCTCCCGAATGATGAATGTATGTTGTTTACTATTTTATTATATGTCTCTATGTTAACGTCTGTATTCCCCCCCCCCCCCCGATTTTATGTGAGCCGCCCTGAGTCCCCTCAGGGAAAAGGGCGGCCTACAAATATTAATAAAATCTAAATCTAAATCTATCTTACTATTTTATTTTTCTTTATGTACACTGAGAGCATATTCACCAAAGACAAATTCCTTGTGTGTCCAATCACACTTGGCTAATAAACTATTTTATTCTTCTTTACTCTACTCTACTCTATTCATTTGTTTTTCAATTCTAACAAAGAGTTTAGCTTCTCTCTCTTGAAAATGCAAGCCAGCATAAGGCATTATAATGCAAGCTAGCCTTAACTTTCAAACAGTTCATTTAGTGACCAAAGTTACAATGGCATTGAAAAAAGTGTCTGATGACCGTTTTCACACTTAGTGACCATTTTCACACTTAGCGACCGTTGCAGCATCCTCATGGTCACGTGATCAAAATTTTGATGTTTGGCAACAGATTCATATTTATGATAATTTCAGTGTCCTGGGGTCATGTTTGACAAAATATAAAATTTTTAATCAAGCCCCCCACCCCGCCCTCCCGGTCAATGGTGTTCCTCTTTACCAATCTGAAAATCTGGTCACCTTAATCTTATACTATGAAAAATACAGTAATCATCATTTCTAACCTGGGATCTTCTGTTTCATCAAAGTATAGAGTTGCAGACTTCATGACCTTGTAAAAAAGCACCATAATATTTTTCTCCCTGACTTCCATCAGTTCAAATATGAGTTTGGGTAAGAAAATGTGAATAGTCCTTCCTCACTGATGGTAATTGGGATGAGAGACTTTATTGCTAAGTGCCTGATGTTCTGTCACAGAAGATCCAGCAGTCCCAGTTGCCATTGTTAGAGAGATCCTGTGAAGTCACAGGAACCTGTGGTCATGTGATCACTATTGCCAACCTCCTACTGGCTTCCCTATTGATTTTGCTCTTAGGAAATGAAAGTTACAAATGACAATTGTGGGTCATTTCATGTTTTAATGAGGGACAGGCCTAGGGGGCCTGTCTATGGAACCACTACATTATCCTGTCCCATCAGGTCAGGCAGTGGAGGTACTGTATATTGCTGACCTCATTAGCCAAATAGCAATAGCAATTAGATTACTATACCACTCCATAGTGCTTTACAGTATTCTCTGAGTGATTTTCAAAGAACATCATATTGCCCCCAACACTCTGAGTCCTCATTTTAACACCCTCAGAAGGATAGAAGGCTGAGCTGGTCAGAATCAAATTCCTGGCAGTTGGCAGAGCCTGCAATACTGCATTCTAACCACTGCACCAACCCAGCTCCTATCCTGTATGCTGACTGGCGAGGTTCGGGAAGTTTTCTCTGCCATTGCCTCCACCTTGTGAAACACTTTCCCCTCATAAGGGAGGCAGGGCCCCCTCTCCTAACCTTCCAGAAAGGCATGAAAATATAGTTCAATGGTGTAGCTTAGGGCATATCCAGAAGCATGTAACTATGGGGTAGTTAGTGAGCTAAAAACTCTTTTGTCAACTTTGAATTAATTTTTAGTATTGTTTGATACACATGTGTGTGTATGTGTATGCATATGTGTGTATAATTTTTTTGTATTTTATTTAATATATCTATATATTTTATATAATATATCTATCTATCTATCTATCTATCTATCTATCTATCTATCTATCTATATATATATATATATATATATATATATATATATAATTTTGTTATTGTGTGTGTGTGTACAAAGTTTTTAATATTTTATTCACATTCACACACACCAAAGTCCCTCAGTTAGGATGATAGTTGGGTTTAAAATTTTGATAAATCAATAATTGTGATTTAAATTCCAAACACTCATATTGTGATCCTATGACAATGGAGGTATTACAATCAGTGCAGCCACAATGACCTGTCAGCAGTGGTGGGATTCACATTTTTTACTACCGATTCTGTGAGCATGGCTTGGTGGGCGTGGCTTGGCGGGTGTGGCTTGGTGAGCATAGAAGGGTAAGGTTACTGCAAAATTCCCATTTCCTCCCAATCAGCTGGGACTCAGGAGGCAGAGAATAGATGGGGGCAGGGCCGTTCAGAGGTGGTATTTACCGGTTCTCCTAATTACTCAAAATTTCTGCTACTGGTTCTCCAGAACTGGTCAGAACCTGCTGAATACCACCTCTGCCTGTCAGATATACCCCACATTCCTTACCATCGTAACTTCAAATGATCATTTGGAGAGTGGACATTAAATGTGATAACCTATAAACAATTAAATATCAATTGACATTGCAGCTGCTAAAATATTCAAAGATAAATGGATGTAATTGCAGCTCTGTATTCTCACCAAACTTGCTAAGTTATGGCACACGCCTCTTGATTATGAATTAATAATTATGTGTAGTAAATGAATATAGGGAAACAATCCATTCTTTTTTTCTGCTTTTTAAAAAGTGTTGAAAAAGGGGCCTCTCATTAAAACATATTTATTTCCTCACATTCTAACCTGGGATCATTTGGAGATTAAGCTTTAATAGTATTTACAAGCTTTTCTGGGGAAATTATAGACCTAAAACTCTCTTGCTATTTCAGATTTAAAAAAAAGTTATTTTCCATTCATTGTCTCTGGAAGGAGTCATGATTATCTTTCCTATAATTACCAAAATACATTTTATTAATTAAATTCCTTCTGAAACCTCTATGGGGCTTCAGGGAGCATACCATAACAATGAAATATGATTGAAGGGAGCCAATAACATTTCTTGTCCATTCAGGCGTGGGATGCAAAAGGCAGAACTGTGACAATCCAGTTCTTCAAACTGTACACTTCCAAGTTCCAAGCAAGCAAGTAAAATAGCATATATGCAGGCTATTATACTTTAATGACACTTTTATTTTTCAGAAGGAAATTCAGATTTCTTGTACAATATGTTACTGTTCATGTCGCTGATGATATTACTGCCAGATGTGGTATGCCATATTCCTGCTACTGCTAGCTGTCTAGTGGGCAAGACTAATCTTCTTAAGCATAATTATTATCATAGAGGAGATCTCATCATTGCTGGCATTATTTCTCAGTTCTACATGATTTCTGATGCAGTGGATTTTAGAAGGCATCCAGATGAAGAACTAGTTGATGACCTCATGTATACTGCTATTAGATATCTTTCTTTACTATGATGACTTGCATGTTTAACTATATTTAAAGAGGGAATGTCGACCTAATAGTAGTAACTGTGAAAAGGATCTTGGAATCCTAGTGGACAACCATTTAAATATGAGCCAGCAGTGTGCATCAGCTGCCAAAAAAGCCAACACAGTTCTAGGCTACATAAACAGAGTGATAGAATCAAGATCATATGAAGGGTTAATACAACTTTATATTGCCCTGGTAAGGTCATACTTGGAATACTGCAACCAGTTTTGGTCCCCATGATGTAAAAAAGATGTGGAGACTCTAGAAAGAGTGCAGAGAAGAGCAACAAAGGTGATTAAGGGATTGGAGGCTAAAACATATGAAGAACGGTTGTAGGTACTGGGTATGTCTAGTTGAATGAAAAGAAGGACTAGGGGAGACGTGATAGCAGTGTTCCAATATCTCAGGAGATGCCATAAAGAAGAGGGAGTAAAACTATTCTCCAAAGCACCTGAGGGGAGAACAAGAAGCAATGGGTGGAAACTAATCAAGGAGAGAAGCAACTTAGAACCAAGGAGAAATTTCCTGACAGTTGGAACAATTAATCAGTGGAACGGCTTGTCTCCAGAAATTATGAATGCCCCAATACTGGAAGTCTTTAAAAAGATGTTGGATAGCCATTTGTCTGAAATGGTATAGGGTTTCCTGCCCAGGCAAGGGTTTGGACTAGAAGACCTCCAAGATCCTTCCAACTCTGCTATTGTATTATTGATGGAAATCCTACCTTCCAATTGCTTTATAGTAATGTTTAGCATATAATAATTGCATTATAGCATAGTATCATCATTATCAACCATGCCAATAATAGTTGGTATTTCTTGTTGATTGATCCAAGTTTCTTGTATGTACTTAGATGCCCATGTATACTTCTTGCCTTAAAAAAATAAAACAAAACCTATAATATCAAGTGACTAAATAAAATGTGCAGTCATTCCTTTTGTTTTTAGAAATGGTGAAAATCTACAGTTCACTTTTTAATTTATATACTGTAGAATGTATCACCAATAATGTGTCCCTGATCACTTTTTGCAATTAATCAGACATCAATATTTAGGATTTGAATTATTTTCATGGATATTAAGAAAAATGTAGGTCTGTGTGCATTTTGACTTCAAGTCTTAGATGGTCCTTTAGACCTTCTAAGTTCTAAAGTATATCTTGAACATATTTGAAGTAGATACATTTTTCTCGAGGATTGCTTATTCTGCTTTCTGCAGTTGTTGCGTGATCCTGGCAAATAGCAAGGTTGCTTTAACAGTTTCAAAGAATTAAAATAATTGCATTCTTGCATCTTGCAGAGCTTAAACTTTTACAGAAAAAAAGTGAAGAATAGAATAGAAAAAATGGAATGGAATAGAATAGAATAGAATAGAATAGAATAGAATAGAATAGAATAGAATTCTTTGTTGGCCAAGTCTGATTGGACACGCAAGGAATTTGTCTTTGGTGCATATGCTCTCAGTGTACATAAAAAGAAAAGATACATTCATCAAGAATCATAAGATACAACACTTAATGATAGTCATAGGGTACAAATAAGCAATCAGGAAACAATCAATATCAATATAAATTGTAAGGATACAAGCAACAAAATTACAGTTCTGCAGTCATAATTGGGAGGAGATGGGTGATAGGAATGATGAGAAGACTAATAGTAATAGTAATGCAACCTTAGTGAATAGTTTGACCATGGTAAGGGAATTATTTGTTTAGCAGAGTGATAGCATTAGGGGAAAAGCTGTCCTTGTGTCTAGTTGTCTTGGTGTGCAGAGCTCTATAGCGTCATTTTGAGGGTAGGAGTTGAAACAATTTATGTCCAGGATATGAGGGGTCTTAAATATTTTCACGGCCCTCTTTTTGACTTGTGCAGTATATAGATCCTCAATTCTGCAATTCTGATTATCCTCTGAAATCTGTGTCTGTCTTGTTTGGTTGCAGAACCCAACCAGACAGTTATAGAGGTGCCAATGACAGACTCTATAAGAAAGAAGATGTATAAAGCAGGATTAAAAATAGTAAGACAAGCCAAATGTAATATCATTCATGAATATTCTATTTGGCCATTCATCCATTCTCTAGTGAAATATGTTTGTTCTTTTTCATATAAACATATATTTCATGTTTTAAGTTAGTTTTAAAATATATTTGAAAGCAGAAAACCCAATTCTAGTTGCTGCCTGAAGATCACATTGTTTTTCACTCTAGAACTCTATGCATCCATAATTCTCATTGCAGGTTTTTTCTTCAAAACTATCAACACACCTTAGCTTTAATTTTTGCTGTAAAGGAGATCAATGAAAACCCTCAGCTCTTATCTAATGTGACCCTGGGCATTCGCATCACGAACAGCAATTTCATGGCTAAATGGACCTATTTTGCTTCACTGGAGCTATTGTCCACACAGGGCAAATTCATCCCTAATTATAAATGTGATATGCAGGAGAAGACAATATCTGTTATTGCAGGACCTAATGCAAACATCTGTCCATTTATGCCAAATATTCTGAATATCTACAAGATGCCACAAGTAAGAATAACTTATGAATAAATATCTTTCTTTTCACAATGTCTAATATTCATGGTTGGTTAGCTTTTTTATTTAAGTTTCATATATAGTGTGAGTGTGCATGTGTGAGTGTGTGTGTATGTGTGTGTATGTAAATTTGAGATTTGCATACAAATTGACCATCTGAGTAAAAAAAAAAAGGCAACATTGCCTAAACAGTAGGGATTAGTTATGTGATATGTGCCTAAAGGACGTGGAGGCTCAGTGGCTAAGACGCTGAGCTTGTCAATCAGAAAAGTCGGCAGTTCGGCGGTTGAATCCCTAGCGCCGCATAATGGAGTGAGCTCCCATTACTTGTCCCAGCTTCTGCCAAACTAGCAATTTGAAAGCATGTAAAAATAAGAACCACCTTTGGTGGGAAGGTAATAGCATTATGCGCACTTTCAGTGTTTACTCATGCTGGAGTGGAATTGATGCAATCTTACAAAGCATTCCCTTAAGATGCATGGCCTTTTATGTAACTAGATAAAAACTTGTATTCATATCCATGATAGTTGGAAGGAACAAAGAAATATTTAATTCAGTTGGTTTGAAATAGAAATGCAAATATTTAGAAAATCTCATTCCTTTTTGGTGGAGAGAAGCAATCCCAACAAGCAGAGCCTCCCTTGAAGACTGAAAATTGTGCAGATGGCTTCATTTGTTCTATCATGCTTACAACTCTTTGGGATAATTTTCCCCCAAAAAAATATTTTTATTTTTGAACAAGGTGAAAACAGCTTGAGATTCATTTGACTTTGTGGAATCTGAGGACATGGATAAGGTGTTCATCAGTATAAGTTTTATCACCTGTGGGCTAGATCCATGATTCTTCTGTGTCCTTCCGATGGCCCATCAGAATCTGTGCACTTGAAACCTTATGTAATATTCTAACACCGATGATGTTGCCTAGTTTGAGTAATAAAACATCTGCAAGAAAATAACCTGAGATAGTGTCCTTTATTGAGATATTCTTTATTTTCATTTGAGTGTAGAAGAGTGTGGGCAATCAAGGCGGTGATCACAGTGCATGTGTGACACTGGCAAGTGTATTTGAGTAATTACCTGGAAAACACATTCATAGCTCCTCTAATCTCCAAACTTCCTTCCAAGACAGCACATTGTCTTGGAAGAATACATAGAGCACATTGCAATAGTCTGACTACTGTACAAATGTGAATCAGTGTCTTCAGATTATTATTTGTATTTCTCATTCCTGTTCTAAAGAACGGGGCAAGGAGACACTACTTCCTAATCAGGCCACTCTTATATGGAAGGCAATATACTATATCATATTGTACCATATCATATATCACTTGTCATACCATCAAATATCATAGCAGATCATCACATGGAAAATGAGAAGATTTTGTGAATTCAAATAAATCTAGAAACATTGCAGAGACCAGCAACAAAAATGTTTAGGGAACCGAAAGCTAAAAACTATGAAGAACAGTTGCAGGAAGTATGTATATCTAGTTTAATGAAAAGAAGAACTAGGAGTGACATGATAGCAGTGTTCCAATATCTAAGAATATCTGAGATAAAAAAGGGGAGGTGGCAACCTATCTTCTAAAGTGCCTGAAGGCAGAACAAGAAGCAATGGATGAGAATTAATCAAGGAGAGAAACAACTAGAATTAAGGGCAGAACAATTAATCAATGGAATGACTTGCCTTCAGAAGTTGTGGGTGGAGTAGAGGATCTCAGAGGATTGGACATGAGAATTTTAAGAAGAGATTGGACAATGATTTGTCTGAACTGGTATATGGTTTCCTGCTTGAGCAGAGGTTTGACTAGAAAACTTCCAAGGTCCCTTCCAATTCTGTTATTCTGTTATTTTGTTATCCTGTTAAAGTTCAGGAATTACTGAAACAATAAATCATCAAATCTCTGGCATTGAAATATTATTTATTTTTATTCACTTATACTTATTAAAGCAAAAAAAAATCTTTCTAGACTATATTTCTTTTGAAGTTTGCAATCAACGTAGTCTGAATCATAAACTCTAAAACCCAACAAATTTAAATTATTTTTCTTAGCTCATCTATGGATCCGCTCCAATGGTAGACAACAGCGAAGACACCGTTTTCTTTCATCGTTTTTTCCCAAATGAGGAGCTTCAGACCAAGGGGATTCTTCAGCTGCTGTTGCATTTAAAGTGGGTGTGGATAGGGCTGATCTCCCAACGTGATGAGAGTGGGCAGAGGTTCGTACGGAATGCCCATATACTGTTTGCCCAGAAAGGTATTTGCTTTGACTTCATGCAAGAGTTGCCCAAAGAAACTTTTTCGAATGACATTGACATGGTATTTAAAGATTTTATTGCCTTGTACAAGATTGTCATGAACAGCACGGCCAATGTTGTCATCCTCTACTGTGAAAACCAGGTCATTGCCGTTTTCAGGATATTTCCCTATCTTTCAGAATATGAGTATATACCGGTAAGGAGAAAAGACAAAGTCTGGATCATGCCAGCCCAAATGGAGTTCACATCAGTCCCTTTTCAAAAAATACGGCCTTTGGACTTTATTCATGGTGCCATATCTTTTGCAGTTTCTTCCAAGGAGGTGACGGAGTTCAAACCATTCTTGCAGATGAGAAGTCCTACTTCAGAAGAAGAAGACCATATAACAAGATTGTTCTGGGAACAGGCATTTGAATGTTCTTTCTTTAAAGATAGGTTAGGTGAGGCGGGTGGAGTGCTGTGCACTGGAGAAGAGAAGCTGGAGACTCTTCCTAATTCGATATTTGAGACCACCATGACTGGGCAGAGTTACAGCATTTATAATGCAATCTATGCCATGGCATATGCTTTACAAGCCATGTTTTCATCCAAACACAAACACGGAGCAAGGGCGGACCATGGAAGCCTGATGATTCTCAAGGAAGAAACATGGCTGGTAATATTAGAAGAAATTACTGTATTTTTGGAGTATAAGACACACCTTAGTTTTTGGGGAGGAAAATAAGAAAAAAAAATCTGCTTCTACCTACCAGCATCCATCGCAGGGCTGACGTTCAATTTTTTCTCCTACTAGTTTTGTGGGCATGGCTTGATGGGGGGAGGTTCCTGTGACTGAGTGGGTGTGGCCAACTTAATGTCACTCACGGCCATGCCCACTCAATCACAGGACCCCCCCCCCACCAAGCAATGCCCACAGAACTCAGTAGGAAAAAAATGTGTGTATGGCACGAGAAGGGCTCATAGTGAATGCTGTGTCAAGGAGAATCTGAACATTTCTCCCTCCATTCACAGAAGAACTGCTGCTCCCTTTATGGTCTCCCCCGGCCCACTCCCTCCCAGGGACTACCTTAAAGCAATAGGCTGCAGGAGCTCCTCTGTGAATGGAGGAGAAAGATTCAGATTCTCTCTGCCGCATTTAACATTGACTTATGTGCTAGACAGAATCCAACTGTTTCTCTCTCCATTCACAGCAGATTTGCTCTTCCCTTTATCATCCACCCTGGCCCCCTCCCTCCAAGGGACTGCCTTAAAGGGACAGGCTGCAGCTGCTCTGCTGTGAATGGAGGGATAAATGTTTGGATTAGGTAGGCGGGTTGAGCAGTCAGAAGGGCTATGCGAGTGGACGGAAGAGATGAGCGGTCACTGGGTGGCCATGGATGGGGCCAACCAGGGGTGATTTCTACTGGTTCAGGGAGCCGATTCAAATTGTCCCTATTGGTTTGCCCGAGCCGATGAGATCCAGTCAAATTTCAGCCTGATCCATCGGTATTTATCTGGCTAGCATCATTAATAAACAGCCTGGTCAGTTTCAGCACTTTACCCTAATTCAGCACAAGCAGCTGATTGGCGGGTGGATCAGCCTCCTGGAATACCCTCAATCAGCTATTCCCAGAGATGAACGTTAGCAACAGGTTCGCAGGTTGTGAGCACACAGGACTCGTTGGGGCTGATATGCAGCTTCAAAACCACAGCTGATTGTCACAGGGAGATCCAGTGAGTACAGCAGGCAAAGCATGGAACTAGTCAGACAAGGCAGCAGCTGTTCAGGGTCACCATTTTGGCCTCTATGCCTTGCATTTTCACCCTCCAAATGCTCCATTTGAAACCTGTTCCAGGCTGCAGGGACCACTAAAGCACATTGCCGCCGATCGTCGCCCGAAAACATGATTTGCGGAGGAGAAAGGGTAGGGGCCGGTGGGTCTGAGGGGCTACATTTGGTGTAGAGCTGAGTTGGCGCAGTGGTTAGGGTGCAGTACTGCAGGCCACTTCAGCTGACTGTTATCTGCAGTTCAGCGGTTCTAATCTCACCGGCTCAAGGTTGACTCAGCCTTCCATCCTTCTGAGGTGGGTGAAATGAGGACCCAGACTTTGGGGGCGATATGCTGACTCTGTAAACCACTTACAGAGGGCTGAAAGCCCTATGAAGCGGTATATAAGTCTAACTGCTATTGCTATTGCTATTGTATAAGATGCACCAAATTTCCAGCCTCTTTTAGGGGGGGGGGTTATGTCTTACACTCTGAAAAATATGGTAGAATGATACATTGATCAAACTTTCCTGATGTGTTCAGGTGATTTTCTGACCAGAAAAATGCACATTTCAAGTTCAGTATCCACATAGTTTAGAAATTACACAAATCTTTGCCCTGGTTCACTTTTTATGACAGCAGTGTGGGGGAGCTGTGTAAGAACAATTCAATTTGGGGAAAAATGCATTTGACTAAATCACCGTTTCATAATGCTGTTTGAAGCTTTGTCAAGCCATTTCCCTTTGGTGAAATTATGTTTATTAATATTATAATTCACCTGTACAGTATTACCCAGAACTTTTAAAAAGTAGTACTGTACATTTAGCATAGGAATATTTATTTTTTCAAGATCAATTGTATTTATTTATTTATTTGTTGAATTTATATAGCTGCCCATCTCACACACGTAACCCTGGACAGCCTGCACAATTAAAACACAAAGCTAAAGAATCAACATAATTCAAACACAAAACATTTGTGTTTGATTTGCTTCCATTTAGCTCCATCCTTACCTGAGAACAGTCTTATTTAACAACAGTGTTGGGGAAAAAGTTTTCTTTAATGAAAAGGGGGAATTAGGAACTGGATTTGATATCATCAACTGGATCACATTCCCAAACCAAACTTTCCTTAAAATCAAAGTTGGAAAGGTAGACCCATTGGCTTCTCCAGAAGAGTCTTTCATAATTTCTGAAGAAAACATCATCTGGCCGACCATGTTCAACCAGGTATTTCCTACTGACATTTCAGGTTGTCTAGAATCCTCCTCCTTGCCATTTTTAAGCATCACTTTTATCATTTGAGACTCTTCATTTAGTAATAAAATTAAGGCAATAAAATGTGTTGAAAAATGAACAGAGTAGGGATTGGGTTGGATTGGATTGGATTGGATTGGAATGGAAGGGAATAGAATAGAATAGAATAGAATAGAATAGCATAACAGAGTTGGAAGGTCTTCTAGTCTAACCCCCTGCTTAGACCCCCAATTATATAGGGCTTCCATTATTAAACTTTTACTGTCTTTTCAGAAGTAAATAGGAAACCATCTTTGAATTATAAAAGCTGGAAATTATTTAATAATAAACAAGCTACATGCTGAGACACGGTACTGGTTAAAATATCTTATTCCTCATTGTTTCAAATTTTTCCTTCTTCATCAATTAAAGGTCGTAAATCACTACCTTATAATTTTATTATATTCTAATTGCACATGTTTTGAAATCTCATCTATTTTCTTTAGTTTTAACCTGTAACTTTGACACCTTTACAAAGTGATCCATTTCATAATTTTATATTCTACAAGGCTGATTAAATGCAAGTGGAACTCCGTATCCCATGAGTAAATGCTCTATAGTACTACTTTTCACGATCTATTTGACAGAAAGGACTGGAATCAGTGAAAATGCAAATAATGCCAAGGTTTAATTTCACCTATAAATCATGGGATACATTACTGATCAGATTCACCCCAAAGATGCTTTTCAAAAGACAACCGGGCTTTGTTTTTTTCCCCTTGTAAATATTTCATTTCTTATCCAAGAAGCTTCTTCAGTTCTCAAAGAACTAAAGGTTTCTCAAATGTTTTCAAGGAAAAAACCCAAGAAAGTTCTGTTGCTTTTTGTAAAGCACCTTTGGGACAACCCATCAGATGGATGATTGAGAATCTCCATGGATATTTTCTGATTAGATTGACCAAAATGGAATTTGAGGGAAATCCAGTTCGAACAATTAAGCCTTCAGAAAATCTCTTAGACTATATTAGGAAATGCACGATTCCATGAGGACATATAGACAATGTCACATTATTATGGTGACATTCATTCAAGTTTCCTATCTAATAAAATGTGGATTTGTATGCCATGTATAGAATTTCTCAAAACCTCATTCAGATTTATCAGAATATCATATATACAGTGAAATACGAGTGTATAAAACAAAACTATTGAACTCCCTCCTGGTTTCATTTCTGAATAGGCGCTACCACTTTCTGTATGCAATGAAAATTGTTATCCAGGCTACCTCAAGAAAAAAATAGACGAGAAACCGTTTTGCTGCTATGATTGTCTTCCTTGTGCAGAGGGGAAAATTTCAAACAGATTAGGTAAGATGTGCCATGTATATAATGGAGAAAGCTTATTGATTCTCGCCAGGAGTATTGTGTACCTATCTGTGTTTAGTCTGCACTGTATTGTTCTCAAATGTAATCAGTTATTCAGAATTCAGAGTATTGGCTTCATTGAAGCAAGGCAACCTCAGTATTATATATTTTTTTCAAAAGTGTTTCCTAACATCTAAATCTAAATTGCTGGCCCCTGTTGTTGTCCCTGACATTATACGTTTTGACCCAGCTCCCCCAAAATGACAAACCGGCTGACATGAACTCAAAAGATTCCTTTATTAGGAATGCTGGCAGCCCTAACAAAATGTTTCTCCTGCAGGCTAACAAGTCCTTCTGACCAGAAGATGAATAGCTGTCTGCCACACCTATTCATCTCCGTCCCCTGCCTTTTATCCCCAGTGCAAGGTGGGGTCTAGTGGTGGGTTTCAAAACTTTTTAGAACCTCTTCTGTAGGTGTGTCCAGCTTTGTGAGAGTGGCTTGCCAGCCATGTGGGAGTGGCTTGCTGGCCATGTGACTGGGTGGGAGTGGCTTGGTAGCCATGTGACTGGGTGGGCGTGGCCAACTTGTAAAATGTGGTGAAACGTACTTAATAACACTCTTGCTTAGCAACTAAAATGTTGGCTCAGAAACTCTGGCATTTGAAGCACACAAGTCTTAAAGCTGTCAAGTTACAAGACCCTTGCACCCCTAACTCCAGGAGTGTTCAAACTTGACAGCTTTAAGACTTGTGGACTCCAAGTCCCAGAATTCCTTCTCCAGTGATGTTGGCTCAGGAACTCTGGCATTGAAGTGTGCAAGTCATAAAGCTGTCAAGTTACAAGACCCTTGCACCCCTAACCCTTTAGAAAAAAAACCCAGGGGTGTTCAAACTTGACAGTTTTAAGACTTGTGGACTTCAACTCCCAGAATTCCTCCTCTCATTCTTCTTCTTGATGATGTGCGGATGGGCATGGGGGGAAGCTGGAACCAGTTCTAAACGGCACTGTAGATTTGTGGAACCTCTTCTACGGAAGAGGTTAGAATTGGCCGCCCGGAGTCCTCCAGGATTGGGCGGTCTATAAATTCAATAAATGAAATGAAATGGCAGGAACCCACTCCTGGTGGGGCCTCGCTAGCAGCAGTGGCACTTCCTTCCCTAGGATTGGCCCATAGATTTCCATTGCTTTCCTCTCCTCTGCTTTTTGTGCATCTGTGCATCAGACACTGGACCCAGCTGTTCCTCCTCTTCCTCATCAGCCACCTCCAGATCTGGGAGCTGTTGACTCTCCATCTGAGGGCTGACGGATGGCCCAGGCTTTGTCTCTTTCTCTCTCTCTCTCTTTGTCAGCTCCATTCCCTCTTCCCCCTTGGAGCTCCCAGATTGCTTTGAAGCTGACCCTGACTCCCATGTCTCCACCTCTTCTGATTTGGCTGCTGAACTGGCTGGTGGCTGACAGGCTACAACATTATATCTGATTTTGACTTTCCATATGTGCAGAATCAGATGTAAAAAATTCTACATGATGAAAAGACTTCTCACTAGGTGAGAGTAAAATTATTTTAAAATTAAGGGAGCACTTGGGAAAAGTTGAGCACTTCTGTTTTATTATTCTTCATCTTTGAAGGAAGAGAATTGAATATGACAATAGCACTTTGATGTATATAACACTTCACAATGCTTTATAGCCCTCTCTAAACAAGTTACAGACTTAGCAATATGCCAAAAATCTGGCTCTTCATTTTATCTGCCTTGGAAGGATGGAAGGCTGAGTCAATCTTGAGCCAGTGAGAATTGAACTACTGAACTGCTGGCAGCCAGCAATCAGCAGAAGTAGCCTACAGTACTTCATTCTAACCACTGCACCACCATGGCTCATGATACTATGTTAGGTATAAAGAAGCAAGAAGATGAGTGTGTGCATTTTGGAGAGAAGCAGGCACATAAATGGATATGGAACATAAATATTGGTTCTTCTGCTGCTCTGATAATGAATTACAATATTCATGGATCTTTAAATATAAATAACTGGAATTCTTGTTAAAATAATTGTCAGTTGAACATGAAGAATATCCAAAATGAAAAAGTTTATGAGTTAAGGGAAATTTCTCCAAGGAATTAGATTACTTCTACCTAGATACGGTGTTTTCCAGAAATTAAGACCCTGTTTCATATTTTTTTTGCCACTAAAAAAAGCACCAGCTCTTTTTTTTGTGGTGAGGTTGGAGGAATGTCATCCACTGATTCACCTCACTTGGGCATGTCGTCACCAGCAAGGCCAGTAAGGCTTTCCTGAAGGCCTATGTAGCCGATAACAGAGCTCTGGATTGATATGGAGCTCTGTTATCTAGAGAGGCCTTTTGGAAAGGTTTCTGCAACTGATAACAGAGCTCCGGATCAATCCAGAGCTCTGTTATTGGCTACATAGGCCTTCAGGAAAGCCTTGCCAACTGCAGAGGAAATAGGCTGAGGTGTGTGAGGCATGGCTGCAACTGTCCAAAGATATTTAGTAGGGCAGCTCCATCCCCTCATCCCTATCCTAGCTTAATTTTTCCCTGTGCACCTGGAGTGGGCGGGGTCTTAAATAGGGCTTATTTTGGGGATAGGGCTTATATTGGGCACAGGTGTAAAAATCAAGCTAGGACATACTTTCTGAGTTGGTTGTATTTTCGGGAAAACACCAGAGGTGGTATTCAGCAAGTTCTGACCAGTTCTGGAGAACCAGTAGAGGAAATTTTGAGTAGTTCGGAGAACCAGTAAATACCACTTCTGACTGGCTCCATCCCCCCATCTATTCTCTGCCTCCCTAGGCCCAGCTGACTGGTATGAAATGGGGATTTTACAGCATTCTTTCCCTGGAGTGGGGAGGGAATGGAGATTTTACAATATTCTTCCCCTGCCATGCCCAACAAACCATGCTCACCAGGCCATGCCACACCCACCAAGCCATGCCCACAGAACTGGTAGTAAAAAAATGAATCCTATCACTGAGAAACATGGTATTAAGAAGAAAGATAGATTTTAACTCATCTTCCATAAAATAAGTCAGTTGTTAAGTAAGATTCCAAGATGAGCTCACAAAGAAGTATCACAATATTTCTCTGCAAAAAAAATAAATTAGGAAACTCTGAATTGACATAAACTTTTGTCTTATACAATCCTTCCATCCTCCAAAATGACATTGAGATCGACACAAGCAACATTCTTGGTCTCTATATGACCAAGCATATACAGGTTACTTTTCTGCATGTAGATGTTCCCATTCTCAAGTTGCAATGCTGTAATACAAATAAAATGTACACAATTAATTAGAAATAAATGGAGTCGCATTCACAGCTTATTTGGGCCACAATGTTTTCTTTGAGCAGTCCTTAGTGCTCTCTGAGCTTGGTTGTTTTCTTGCAAATGTTTCATTATCCCAACTAGACAGGGGTGGGTTACGGCAGGCACGACTGTCAGTTTGCTCATGTGTGCGTTATGTGCATGCATGCACTTTGTGCTTTGGGTGCGTTTGATGCGCACTGTGCACCCATGCACAGTGCAATTAAAATTGCTCTACATATGCACAGAACTAAAATACAAGATTGTTGCGCTTATGGCGCTGCCTAGAGAACCAGTTCGGGGGCATGGTATACCTGGGTTCGCTGCCTGTTCCAGTGACCCAGGCTGCCAAACCACTACTGGTTCAGCGAAACCGGTCCTAACCGGTAGGAACCCACCACTGAAACTAGGTAACATCATCAGTGTAGTCACTAGAACTGATGATATTACCTAGGTTGGGTAATGAAATATCTGCAGGAAAACAACCAAGAGAACACCAAGGATCCTTCATTTCATAACTCTGCGTATAAATATTAATGCTTTCTTTTGCAGATGCAGATGACTGTTTACAATGTCCAGAAGGTCAATACCCAAATGTAGCTCACAATCTTTGCATTGAAAAACGGATAACATTCTTGTCTTACGAAGAACCCTTGGGAATCACTTTGACCACCGTAGCTGTCTTGTTTCTTGCAACTTCGGCTTTGGTGCTGAGGATCTTCATTAAACAGTGGGAAACCCCCATAGTCAAAGCCAACAACAGGAACCTCACCTACATTCTTCTCATTGCTCTCCAGCTATCTTTCCTCTGCACTTTTCTTTTCATTGGGCAGCCTGATCCAGTGAAATGTCTCATGCGGCAAACTGCTTTTGGCATCATCTTCTCTGTAGCCATATCTTGCATTTTGGGTAAAACAACCATAGTGGTTCTTGCTTTCATGGCCACCAAGCCAGGATCCCAAATAAAAAAATGGGTGGGGAAAAGGCTAGCCAACTCCATTGTCCTTTCCTGCTCCCTGATACAAGTCACAATTTGTGTTGTGTGGCTGGCAATTTCTCCCCCATTTCCAGATTCTAATAGTCACTCAATGGCTGAAGAAATTATACTAGAATGTAATGAAGGATCAACCATCATGTTTTATACTGTCCTTGGCTTTATGGGATTCTTGACCTTTATCAGCTTCACTGTGGCCTTCCTAGCTAGGAAGTTACCTGACAGCTTCAATGAAGCCAAATTCATCACCTTTAGTATGTTGGTCTTTTGCAGTGTCTGGGTAACATTTGTTCCCACCTATCTGAGCACCAAGGGGAAGTACATGGTGGTGGTGGAGATCTTCTCCATTTTGGCTTCAGCAATGGGATTGCTTGGCTGCATCTTTTTCCCAAAATGCTATATTATTCTTCTGAGACCTGATTTAAATAGAAAGGACAAACTTATTAAAAAAAACTGAATTATGTTTCTGAATCTTATAAACTCTCCTCAATGTTATGTTTCCTTTTTCTGCTAGACTTTGCAGTCTGGGAAAACTGAGCCAGATTTTTTTTTTCAAAAATGCACAAAATAAATGTTTGTCTAATGTTGGAATGTGTCTAGGTTTATATCCATGTCAACCAATAAAGTACAATTTCTTCCCATGGCAATTTTGTCCAGCATTTTGTTTGCCAGTGGCTTAGATTTTTTTATAGTCTTGGATGTTCATGAGTAATGCTTTGAAGGAGGCTTAAGTATAATATGGTAGTTACCAAAATCCAATTCAGAGGTTTTGAGACGCTAAGAAGCCCTTATTGGATTCTGATAGTAGTATCCAACTTTTTGGGGGGTGGGTGGGAGGACAGATTATTGAGTAAATAGTATAGATTCACTGTCAGGTCAGCCTAGGTGGATCTTTTTCAGTCAGAATACATTAATAGATGGTAAAGACCAGGGTGTTAAACTCAAGGCCCAGGGATTGGATCTGTCCCACGGGGTGCTTAAATCTGGCCCATGGGGCCACCCTGGAAACAGCAAAGGACTGGCCTGCAGTGCTTCTTCCCGTGAAAATGGAGCTCAGGATGGCTGCAAACCTTTTTGCTGGAAGATGGTTGCAGGACACTATCGCAGCCAAAAATGGCACCCATGAGGGCCATGGTTGGCGTTCCCATCACTATTGCATGTGCAGTAGTGAAAAATTGCTTCTGTGCATGCGCAGAAGAAAAAACAAGATGGTGGTGCCTACGGCACCACCAACAGAACCAGTTCAGAGGCTTGGGCACCCAAATTACTATCTTCTCGGTTGAACCAGTCTGAACTGTAGTAGCCCACCTCTGAAATGAACCCATTATATGATCATTATTTAAAAGATGGTTGGCCAGAGAAGAAGAATAAACTATTGGAAAAGTATCAGTAATTGCATATGACAGATTTATTAATATATAAAGTTTTAATTGATTATGATGTCATGCTGTCTGTACCAGTACAGAGCTAGTAAACTTGTTCTTTGTCCCTCATTATCTTATTCATTTGCTCTTCTTTGCCTTTGATTGCAATCTGTTGTTGATTTTTCTTGCTGCTACACAGAGAGCTACAAATCTTTTACACCAAGGTAATATCACCTATCTTCTTTTGCAATATCACAAACAGCTGAGCAAGCGGTGTTATGCCCTATAATTTACCATGTTTAATTTTATTCCTTTGGACCCTAGAGGGTTCCAAACAGCAAAGCAAAAACAGGAGCCCAACCAAGACGGACTGATGTTATTAATAGTTCCCTTTTCCTAAACATATTTAAACATAAAGTCAGAAAAATGATGCTGTTTTTGCTATACATTTTTGGGTTCAGCTCAAGAGAAACAGCCATAGCAATGTGATCTGCTATGTTACTCTTCAAGCTATGGGTGATAATATGGCTTTCACAATTCACATGCTATGATGCTAAATGCTCCATCAGCAGCCTTAGTATTAAATACAAGTCTTATCATTCAGGTGATCTCATCATTGGTGGCATTATATATCTGATTTACATAATGTCCAACCTGATTACCTTCAAAACAATTCCATCTGAAGACTTTCTTGATGATCCTGTGTATGTAGCTATTATTCTTACTTATACCAGCACTCAGCTGACAGTGGGTCAATGTGTCTGAAATGATTGAAATTTAAATTTCATCTCTTTCAATTATCCTTCCTCTGCTTGGATAATTCTTACATACATCATGATACCTGGTTAATAACAAGGTTTTCCACTTTGTTTCACCTTCATAAATTTTGTAAAACTGTACTTGCTTAGGTGTTGCTTAAAAGATATCTGAATTTTATCCAACCTCTGCTTCCTAATTTCCAAATGCTTCTGCCCAAACATTTCCATGACAGACCACTTCCAACCTAGTACTTTATACCTGTAACAGATAAGATCCCGTCCTAAACAGAAATTTCAGAGATACATTTAAAATTTTCAGTTGGGAAATGAAATACACTAGTCTATGCATTTCTACTGTTTCCATTATGTAAATACTATGGTTCCACGTCACTTTTTTTCTTCATTGAGTCTGCTTGAATTCCTCAGTGAATTAAAGAAGTTGAGGTAACAGATGTAACAGCATCTGGTTTGCATCATCATATTATTAAAAAGATGTTGATTCTCTGGAAAGAATATAAATAAGAGCAACAAAGATGATTAGGGGGCTGGAGGCTAAACCATATGAAGAACAACTGCAGGAAATGAGTTTGTCTAGTCTAGTGAAAAATAGGATTGGGGTGACATGATAGCAGTGTTCTAATGTTTGAGGGACTCCCAGAAAGAAGAGGGGGGTCAAACTATTTTCCAAAACACCAGAATGCAAGGCAAGAAACAATTGATGGAAACTAATCAAGGAGAGAAGCAATCTAGAACTAAGGAGAAATTTCCTAACCTTAAGAATAATTAACTAGGCCTTGCCTTCAGAAGTTATGGGTGTTCCATCACTGGAGGCTTTTAAGAAGAGACTGGATAGCCATTTGCTTGAGCAGCGAGTTGGACTAGAAGACCATCAAGATCCCTTCCAATTCTGTATTATCTTCTGTTCTGTTAGAAACCAAGCCAAGCCTATCTTCAGTTGTGAAGGATAATCCTTATAATGGTTTATGACAACATAAAATCTAATTACACTATTATCCCATGTACTTTTCAAGTCTATAACTCATTTCTTCAGATATATAGAATAGGGTCCTGAGATGACCCAGAAGAATGATGTAGAATAATTCTTTATAGAGGGATCCAGAAAAGAGGGATAATTGTTTTAGAGGTGAGAGATAAAGAGGATTACTTTATGTAATGACTGTAAACAAAGAACAGATGGCAAACAATTTGCTTCTAGGGGAATACTTGAATCAGTCCTAGATACTTGAGAATCCTATATACTTTCTTATAAATTAAATTATGAATTCTTGCATGACATTATTGTTATGTTGAGAAAGGAGTTTAATTACACTGCAGTAGAGAGGGGAGAAAGAAGTCAAATAGGAAGAAATGATGGAAAGGAAGGTGGAATTTTTAAATGTGATCACATAGAAAACATATATATGTTTTCATTAACCAAATACAGTTTTTATCAAAAATATGATTCCCTAAGAGCTGAAAATGTATTATATATTGCTTTTTTCAAATATGGTTCAGGATACTAGAATTATAATAACAGAGTTGGAAGGGATCTTGAATTTCTTCTAGTCCAACCCGCTGCTTAGGCAGGAAACCCTACATTACTTCTGACAAATGGATATCCAACATCTTCTTAAAAACATCCAGTGTTGGAGCATTCGCAACTTCTGGAGGCAAGTCATTTCACTAATTAATTATTCTGTCTGGAAATTTCTGCTTAGTTCTAAGTTGCTTCTCTCCTTGATTAGTTTCCACCCATTGCTTCTTGTCCTACCCTCAGGTGCTTTGGAGAATAGCTTGACTCCCTCTTCTTTGTGGCAACCCCTGAGATATCAGAACACTGCTATCATGTCTTCCCTAGTCCTTCTTTTCATCAAATAGACATACTCAGTTTCTCCAACTGTTCTTTATATGTTTTCGCCTCCAGTGCCCTAATCATCTTTGTTGCTCTTCTTGGCACCTTTTCTAGAGTCTCCATATCTTTTTTTTTACATTGTGGTGATCAAAACTGAATGCAGTATTCCAAGTATGGCCTTACCATGGCATTATAAAATGGTATCAACACTTTACGTGATCATGATTCTATCCCTATGTAGCCTAGAACCATGTTGGCTTTTTTGGCAGCTGCTGCACACTGATGGCTCATATTTAAATGGTTGTCCACTAGGACTCCAAGATCCTTCTCACATTTATTACTCTTACATACTACTACCATATATATGGTACCTATGCATTTTGTTTTTCTTGCCTAAATGTATAATCTTACTTTTTTCACCATTGAATTTCATTTTGTTAGATAATGCACAATATTCAAGTCTGTGAAGATCTTTCTTAAGCCTGTCTTCTGGAGCATTGGCTATTCCTGTCAGCTTGGTGTCATCTGCAAATTTGATGACTTACCCAATCCATGTAAAACAAAATGAGTTTTTAATTTAGGGAATAGCGAAGACAAATATTTTCTATACTGTTTTTCTTGAAGGGTGGGATGCAGTCTAATTTTTGACCTTGTTGTTAACAATGATTTTTAATTTGAAATGTAAAAAAAATTCTCTGCTTGGAAATGCAAGTGTGTGACAAGGTCATTAACCTCCCTTGAAGTATGTTTCTACAGAACTACCAGCATATCCTATCCTTGATCTTTGCTACAAAGGAGATCAATGAAACTCCTCAGATCTTGCCAAATATCACTCTGGGTTTTGGGCTATCTAACAGTTATTTCATGGCAACATGGACCTACCTTGCCTCTATGGAGCTTCTTTCTTCAGAAGGCAGATTTGTTCCCAACTATAAATGCAGCATTGACCAAAATTCAGTTTGTATTATTGCGGGACCCAATTCTTTTATCAGTGAGGTTATGGAAGACATCCTGAGCATTTACAAGATTCCACAGGTAATCACTGCTCAAGAAAAAAAATCATATTGATATGTGACTTCCTCTTTAAAGCAAATGAAATCCTAGGCTGCATTAATAGAGGGATAGAATCAAGTTCACATGAAGTTTTAGTACTGCTTTACAAAGCCTTAGTAAGGCCACACTTGGAATACTGCATCCAGTTCTGGTCAACACAATATAAAAAAAGATGTTGAAACCCTGAAAGAGTACAGATAAGATGATTAGGCAATTGGAGGCTAAAACATAAAAAGAATGGTTACAGGAATTCAGTATGTTTGCTCTAATGAAAAGAAGGACTAGGGGAGTCATAATAGCAATGTTCCAATATTTGAGGGACTCCTACAAAGATGAGGCATCAAACTATTTTCCAAAATGCCAAAAGGTGAGACTCGGAACATTGTTACCTTCCCACCAAAGGTTGTTCCTATTTTTCTACTTGCATTTTTTACATGCTTTCAAACTGCTAGGTTGGAAGAAGAAGGGACAAATAACAGGAGCTCATTCCATTATGAGGCGCTAGGGATTCAAACCATTGAACTGCTGGTCTTTCTGATTGACAAGGTGAAACAAGTAATAATGGATGGAGACTAAGCAAGAGAGAAGCAAGCTAGAACTGAGGAAAAAATTCTTAATGGAGACAACAATCAACCAATGGAATAGCTTTCCCTCAGAAGTTGTGAGTGCTTCATCATTGGAGGCTTTCAAAAAGAGACTGGACAACCATGTGTCTGAAATGGTATAGGGTCTCTTGCTTGAGCAGGGGTTGGACTAGAAGACCTCTAATAGACCTCTTCTAGCTCTAATATTCTATGTTGTATGAAATTTTATTTATTTTTATAAATAAATTGAGGTAGTGAATTCACACAATTCTCTTTCCTCCCATTTTTCAATGCTGTGAAATAAGTTGGCTGAAAGTTATCCAGCCAGCTTTTATGCCTAAGATCAGACTAGAAGTCACAGTCTTCTAGCTTCTATTCTTGTGCCTTAACCAGGAGAACACATTGGCTCCATTGGAATTGCTTAACAACCTTAGTGCAACAAAAAAGTAGATAAAATTCAGTGCAGCTGATTTAACAACTACATTAGTGATGTGAGTTTCAATTGTGGTTGTACGTTGAGGACTATATGTACTGCAAAAATTGTCCCAGAACACAAGTAATGGGAACACACTCCATTATGTGGTACTAGGGATTCGAACCGCTGAACTGCCGACCTTTCTGATTGACATGCTCAGCGTCTTAGCCACTGAGCCACCATGTGCCCTTAAGAGTATTTAAAAAGGTTCTTTCTAAAAGGCTTTCTAGGTCTCATTTACTTGTGGACTGAGATATTTTTTTACATGATTGTTGGCTAGTCTATGACTCTGTCTCCAGCTTCTCAAGGTTGTCCCCACATCCCATGTCCCACATACTTTTTAAAATACCTATGTCTATGTTTATGTCTATGTCTATGTCTATGTCTTTTTCTATTTTCTTCCCCCCCCCCTTTAGCTTACATATGGCTCTGCTCCAGTGATCAATAATGTGTTTCATGCAGCTTTCTTTCATCAGATGTTTCCAAATGAACATCTCCAAATTCTGGGGATCCTCCAGTTGCTGCTATATTTTAAGTGGAGTTGGATTGGGTTGATTTGTCAAGCAAATGGGATCGGTGAAAGATTTCTGCGGGAAGCTCTGATCCTGTTTTCCGAAAAAGGAATCTGCTTCGATTACATTGAAGAGCTTGTGCTAGAGGTTTTCACGAGCGAGCTGGAAGAGAAAATGGACAACTTTCTTAACATATATGAAACCATTATGACAAGTTTGTCCAATGTTGTGGTTGTGTATTGTGAAAACCAGATCATGGTTCTTTTCAGAATGATGTCCTCTGTTTCAGAATATTTGGATACACAGGTTCAGCAAAAAGACAAAATTTGGATTTTTCCAGCCCAGATGGAGTACACTTCAGTTCCATTTCAAAGAGAAAGCAGTATGGGCATCATCCATGGGGCTCTTTCTTTTGCAGTTTCATCAAAAGAACTATTAGGGTTCAATAATTTTTTTCAGGCAAGAAACAGTGTTCTAGAAATTGAAGATCGTTTTTCAAAGGTATTTTGGGAACAAGCCTTTGGATGTTCCTTCTCAAATTCAACTTTAAAACCAAAATCGGAGAAAAAATGCACAGGGGAAGAGAAGCTGAAGACTCTTCCAGACTCTGTTTTTGAACTGAGCATGACTGGGCAAAGCTACAGTATCTACAATGCAGTCTATGCTGTGGCATACGCTCTCCAAGCCATGCTTACACCACACTCCAAAAACAGAGCAATGTCTGCTAGAGGGACATGGAAGCTTCTCAATCCTCAAGTGTGGCAGGTAATCTCCCGTATTTATTAATCTAGCAGATGATATTGCTTTCCTCTCTACAGCTGTCCACGTTTATAGAAACCAATTTAAATATGAGGCTTGAGAAAAGGCTTAGATAGATCATAATGTCCACATCTTTTCATATCAAATGATGGTCCTCCCAGATTGCTTTTTTAATGACACAAAATTCCAGATATTTTGATTAGTCTTCATATTCATATTTTACATAGATTTTTTTTAAAGTATTGATAACTGGTATCAGTTCTGCTCTGTAACAATACAGCATTTTAGTCATCTGCTGATCAAAGTGGGCTTTAGAATAGAAGAATAGAATAGAATAGAATAGAATAGAATAGAATAGAATAACAGAGTTGGAAGGGACCTGGGAAGTCTTCTAGTCCAACCCCCTGCTCAGGCAGGAAACCCTACACCACTTCAGAGAAATGATTATCCAATATCTTCTTAAAGATTTTCAGTGTTGGAGCATTCACAACTTCTGGATGCAAGTTGTTCAACTGATTAATCGTTCTCACTATCAGGAAATTTCTCCTCATGTTTAAAATTGCTTCTCTCCTTGATTAGTTTCCACCCATTGCTTCTTGTCTGACCCTCAGGTGCTTTGGAGAATAGGTTGAGTCCCTCTTCTTTGTGGAAGCCCTTGAGATGTTGGATTTTTGTTTCATTAGACTAGACATGCCCAGTTCCTGCAACCGTTCTTCATATGTTTTAGCCTCCAGTCCTCTAATCATCTTTGTTGCTCTTCTTTGCACTCTTTCCAAAGTCTCAATATCTTTTTAAAATCATGGTAATCGTGGCCTTACCAAGGCATTATAAGTGGTATTTCTAAAATTGTGTCTCCTCTATTATGTCATTCTTTAGTTAAATTATAAGCAGTTCTGTCACCCACAGAACTTTCCCTTTAGTAGTATAACTGTCTGAACATATTTAAAAGTGGTGTGAGAAACACTCTTTTCTCTGTAGAAATCTAGGCATGTGATGCATCCATTTGTCTCTCAACATATATAGTAGAGAATTTTGAAAGGCCATTTTTGGTTTAAAGAAGGATGCATAACTTTAAAAGGAAATAACAGGGCAAAATGTTGCTAGGATCAGGCACTAAGAATGAAAATTATATGGCAAGAGGATGATATTGTTGTGAAACAATAGTAAGGCTGAAAGGCTGATGCTGATATAACTGATGATTTAGTGCTACTGCTAACATACTTTGGGACCACATTAATATTTTTGATTGAGATATATATCTCAATCAAAGCTGCCGTCTTTCTATAAATCTTGGTGGGTGGGTGTGGAGTGCTGGCTTTGTTTCAGTAAGTGGATTGATTGGCTGTGTGGTTGTATCATGATTGGTAGATTGGTGCTGATTGATGCTGGCTGCGTGTCTATTGTTGTTTCGTGTTGTAACAGCCTGGGTGGTGGGTGGGGCTCGTTTGTTGACTAGGGCTGGTTTCCAGATGTCTGGTAGGTGGGAGGTATCATCATGTTTATTCATGTTGTGGTGGTGTTCATCTATTTCGATAGCTTCCATAATTATTCTCTTGTTAAAGTGTTCAGTTTGAAGATTAATTTGATTCCTTCAAAATTAATTTCATGTCCTGTAGCTTTAAGGTGCTGGAAAAGGGAGAAGTTTTTTCTTTTTTTCTTACTGGGTTCTTTCATTCTGCGATGCGTGCATTTATTCTCCTGTTAGTTTGTTCTATGTATGTTGCAGGGCAGATTTTGCCTGGTATTTCATAGACTCCTTGGTTTTCCAGCTGGATTTTGTCTTTGGGGTTTCTTAAGATGTTGACTATTTTTTCGTCAGTGTTGAAGGCTGTCTTGATATTGTGTTTGTGGAGAATTTTGCTGATTTTATCTGTGGTGCCTTTGATGTAAGGGAGGAGGGTGATGCCGTTGTCCTGTTCTGTGTCTCGGTTCTTGTGTATACATACATACATACATACATACACACACACACACACACACACACACACACACACACATTTGTTTTCATAGATTTTCATGGGTATAGGTATTCAGGTCTTCCCGTATAAGACTGACAGTATGTTGGCGATGTTTCGATGAGGTCACACTTGTTATCTTCAGGCTGGTGCCTTTGGCTTCATGCTTGTGTGAGCAAAGCATGATCTGAGCTGCCATTTTTCTATAAATATAGGTGTGTGTGTGTGTGTGTGTGTGTGTGTGTGTAATGTTGGTTTTGTTGCTTTAAACGGATTGGTTGGCTGTATTGTCACATCTGGATTGGTTGATGGAATTGATGTTTGGTGATGGTTATTGGTGATGGTGTCCTGTGTTCTTCTGGGTCCTGTGTTGGTTTTTGTGGCTGGGACTCATTTATTGACTAGGGCTAGTTTCCGGATGTCTGGGAGGCGGCAGGTATCATCACATTTATTCATGTACTATTTTGTGTGTGTGTATGTGTGTGCGTGTGTGCGTGCTTGTGTGTGTGTGTGTGTGTGTGTGTGTGTGTGTGTGTGTGTGTGTGTGTGTGTATGGATACTCTGGAATGCCTCAAGCAATTTCAACCAAACTTACCCTTTGGAAAAAAATTACTGTGGAGGTAAGACACCCTAACACCTCTTGGGTAGTGTGTTCTGTTAAGATGCAGCCTGTTGTGCCTTATAATGGCTTTTACTATATTGCTATTAAATGGTGCAGTGTTGTGGAATTGCCATGGTAACAGGTTTTTTAAATTTTGTTTAAACCAGAAATGTTTCTCCTAGGCATAATACTGGAGGGGTTTAAGAAAAATGTATATCTAATTATACATGTACTAACTGTGGCACACATAACTTTTGTGCAGTATTGGAAAAAAAGAAAATATACCATCAGAACTAGATTAAATCAGAAAAGTGTTGGCCTGTGTGGAAGCAGAAAGGCTCACTCTTGAACTTAAAAATAAAAGGGAATCAGAATATTTTGGAGTCGGGAAAAGATTTTATGATTGGTATAAGACAAGGTGACAAGACTGGAACAAACTGTATATATTGTGATTGGACAGAAGGATAGATAATGCACTAAGTAGGCTAATAGTTAATGGTTAAGACTAATTGTGTATAATGTGAATGTATGGTCACTTCGAATCTGTGGTACTGCATTGTTTTAAATGTAAAAATAATAAAAATATATTTTTTAAAAAATTACATTTTGTTCAGACATTTTCCCCCTATAAACAAATACATGGGCAATGCTGGGTTATCAGCTAGTGTGTGTGTGTGTGTGTGTGTGTGTGTGTGTGTGTGTGTGTGTGTCCGTCCAATGTCTACCATTTTTGCATATTTTTATTAATTACTGTCATGTTTTCCCCTTTAGCTTCATCACTATCTGAGAAAAGTCTCATTTAACAACAGTGCTGGAGAAAACATTTTCTTTGACCAGAATGGGAAGGTTGCAACTGGCTTTGATATTATCAACTGGGTCACCTTCCCAAATCAGTCTTTTCGTAAGATCAAAGTTGGGAAAGTAAATCCATCGACTCCACTTGAAAGCCTTCTCTCTCTATCAGCAGATAACATTGTCTGGCCCAACCTTTTCAACCAGGTATTTTTTTTAAGGCCATATTTTTAAGAAGTGGTTCACTGCTCATGCTGGATCTGATCTTCAGATAACTTGCTTGAACAGTTGGACAAATTAATGAATGAGATATTTGCTGATAGTTTTAAAACTACAGTTGGAGTAGCCTACATGAAAAGCAATGTTTCTTGATGTATAGTCAATAGTCCTTCCTATGTCTGTGCTAACTAGCACTAACCCTTGAGATCTGTCAGATGAATAAGAGAAAGTTCCATTTGCATGATCATTATGCCAGAATGATATTTTAAGGGATGAGAAAAGCACAGGATTTTGATAACTCTAATAAAAAAGGAAGTAAAGATTCCTTAAAGAAGGTCATCTCTAGATTGCTAATGTTTAAATTCTGTATAGAATGATCTTTGTTTTATTTACAGACTCAACCTCTTTCTTTGTGCAATGCTCATTGCTCCTTGGGTTACAGCAAGATCAAAATAGAAGGGGAGCCATTTTGCTGTTACGGATGACTTCGTTGTCCAGAAGGAAAAATTGCCAACCAGACAGGTAAGAAATATTATACAGTACAAGAATGATGATATCTATTAGTTGTGATGGTCAATAGGTTCAAAGCATTACCTGAGTTTTAGAGGCTGGAGTCTTTACCCCCTACAGACTTTGGGGATAGGAATGGTTGAGAGAACAATAGTCAAACACAAGAAACCAGGAGTTAGGATAGAGTTCAAAGGCATTGTGAGTTTATTACCATATAACATATACAATAATCTGATCAACTAACAGTTGGCACCAGTTTCCTCAACCATTGGACTTCAAGTGGGATTGGACTTAGGTCTGTTTTGGACAATAAATAATGTCAAAGTAATTTCAAAGGATTTCATATCAGACAGTTTAGTTTTAGAACTTTCCTGGCCTTACAAATAAATTAGATATCTGTTCTGACCCCCCCCCCCCGTACAGTGAGGCACGCTGACACAAGATTACTGCTAGACAATTTATTCACAGTAAATTAACACACCGACAAGACTTTGGCAGCAACCCAGACTTCCAAGATAAGAAATACACATGAGAGCTTCTCCAGCATTAGTATATTAGTGGAATCTCGCAAACAGCCTCCTCTCAAAGTCTCTCCTTATATACTCTCTTGGGAGGGACCTAATCACAACCACCTGGGTCCAATTATCTTCTTTGTCTCCTTAATTGCTGCCGGCATTTATCCGCCCGCCTCTGCCAGGCATCCGGGACCAATTCCTTCTAAACCTTGTCGCTGCTCAAAGGCCTGATGTCTTCACCACTGCTCTAGGGCCTGACTTCATGGGCATGTTCCCTTTGGCTTTCACCACTGCTCCATGCCTCAGGCGCCTCCTGGTGACCAACCAGCCTCTCTAGTCCCTGCTCAGAGTCTGAACCCTGTTCAGGGTTCTCCACATCTTCCAGAGCCAACTCATAGGGCCCCTTGCTGTCGGAGTCTGTTTGCAGCTCTAACAGCTCATGCTGGGCCACAACAGAGATCAAATCCTAAAACTCCCCCTCTGTATGGTGACAGTTCTGAAATTCCAGGTACTGAACATCAATGCTTCTGAAAGTTGGGGGTGACTGTGCTAACTCTCAATATGCTTGACAACACTGTTTCTTCTTCCAGATTCAGATGACTGCTTCCCATGTCCTGAAGAAAGTTATCCCAACAAGGATCAGATCGTTTGCATCAAAAAACTCACAACTTTCTTGTCTTACAAAGAACCCTTGGGAATCATTTTGATCAGTGTTGCTTTCTTCTTTTCTTTCATATCAACTGTGGTGCTGGGGATCTTCATTAAAAATCAGCACACTCCCATTGTCAAAGCCAACAACAGGACCCTCACTTACATTCTTCTCATTGTTCTGCTGTTCTCTTTCCTTTGCATTTTGCTTTTCATTGGTCAGCCTAACCAAGTAAAATGTCTCTTGAGACAAGTTACTTTTGGCATCCTTTTCTCCGTAGCCCTTTCTTGCATATTGGGCAAAACAGCCATAGTGATTCTTGCTTTCATGGCCACCAAGCCTGATTCCAAAATGAGGAAATGGGTGGGGAAAAGGCTAGCCAACACCATTGTCTTGTCTTGCTCTCTAGTGCAAATCACCATTTGTAGCGTGTGGCTGTCAATTTCTCCCCCATTTCCAGATTCAGACATGCATTCCATAGCAGGAGAAATTGTCCTGGAGTGTAATGAAGGTTCAGCCATCATGTTTTATATTGTCCTTGGCTTTATGGGATTCTTGACCTTTATCAGCTTCATTGTGGCTTTCCTAGCCAGGAAGTTACCTGATAGCTTTAATGAAGCCAAATTTATAACTTTCAGCATGTTTGTTTTTTGCAGTGTCTGGATGTTGTTTGTCCCCACCTATTTAAGCACCAAGGGAAAGTACATGGTAGCTGTGGAAGTCTTCTCCATTTTGGCTTCTGCAGCAGGATTATTGGGTTGCATCTTTTTCCCCAAATGCTACATTATTGTTCTGAGGCCTGATTTGAATAGAAAGGAGCAACTGATAAATCACCAAAAATGAATACCAGCTTTTGTTGTTACTTATTTAGTAGGTTTCTTAATAGATCAAGCTTCATTCTGATGAACTGCTTAGACTTTGCTAAAATTAGCTCTAACTTTAAATTTCCCTTAGTATTTAAAAGAATAATTAGTTTCTCCAACTGGAGTTTAAATGGAAGAAAAGTAATGGAAAAGAAAGAAAGAAAGAAAAGTAATGGAAAATTACAATGATCTTTAGGTTTCCTAGGTTTCACGAAATTCTACAGGCAATTCATCCCCTCCTTTGTGAAAATTGCCAAACCCCTAACAGACCTCCTGAAGAGATAGAGCCCAGGAATGAAACCCTGTCTGGGGCAACCCTTGACCTCAAGACTGGATTATTGTAATGTGCTCTACATGGGGCTGCCCTTGAAGAGTGTTCGAAGACTTCAGTTAGTCCAGAATGCAGCCGCGCGAGCGATTGTGGGTGCACCCAGGTACACCTACGTCACATCTATCCTCCGCAAGCTGCAGTGGCTACCCATTAGTCTCCGAATCCACTTCAAGGTGCTGGTCGCTATCTATAAAGCCCTACATGGCATCGGACCTGGGAGAGACCGCCTCCTGCCGATTACCTGAGAGACCGCCTCCTGCCGATTACCTCCCATAGACCGATTAGATCTCACAGGTTAGGTCTCCTCCGGATTCCATCCGCCAGCCAATGTCAGCTGGCGACCCCCCGGGGGAGAGCCTTCTCTGTTGCAGCTCTAGCCCTCTGGAATGATCTCCCCATCGAGATCTGGACCCTTACTACCCTCCCGGCCTTCCGCAAAGCCACCAAATCCTGGCTGCTCCAGCAGGCCGGGGGGCTTGTGAAACATCCAGCCCCACGGAAATGGTGAATGTTGCAGTTTTTGTTTTAAAGTGTTGTTTGTCCAGTTTTCCCCTTCCCTTGTCTATTGTGAGCCGCCCGGAGTCCTTCGGGAGTGGGCAGCATACAAGACAAATAAATACAATACAGTACAACCCCTACAGTGGAACCTAACCTGCCAAGAGGCGTTCAAAACAGAGATCCCTCCTTCCGGCCCTATGAGTCCCACTCCAAGGCCAGATGGCGTGAGTAGTCAGGACCCTGGTCTCAGGCTGCTGTTGCTAAATGCCAGGTCTGTTGTTCACAAGGCTCCTCTCTTCCGGGACTTAATTTCTGACGAGAGGGCAGACCTGGCATGTATTACTGAAACCTGGCTGGGCACAGAAGGAGGAGTCCCCCTTGTAGAGATGTGCCCAGAAGGATTTCAGGTGCTTCATCAGCCGAGAGCCCAGGGAAGGGGTGGCGGTGTGGCTATTGTTATCCGGGAGTCTCTAGTACCTCGTAGGGTCCCTGCTCCGGAGCTTGTCGGGTGTGAGACTCTGCTGGTGAAGTTGGACCTCAAGGATCAAGTGGGTCTGCTGCTAACGTACCTGCCTCCCAACTGCGTTGCAGCAGCCCTCCCCTCGCTCCTCGAGTCAGTAGCCGAGCTGGCAATTGAGTTCCCCAGGCTTATGGTTCTGGGGGACTTCAATTTGCCATCGCTCGGTGAACACTCTGATGGGGCGCAGGAGTTCATGGCTTCCATGACAGCCATGGGCTTGACCCAGGTAATTCGGGGCCCAACCCACTCAGCGGGTCACATGCTCGACCTCGTATTTCTCTCGGAGCAGTGGATGTGTGGTCTTGGTCTGAGGGGAAATGACACCATACCCCTGTCGTGGTCAGACCACTGCCTACTGAGGCTTGACTTCCGGAGGCCAAACCCCCACCATAGGGAGGAGGAACCGACCAGGTGGTTCCGCCCCAGGCGACTGATGGACCCCTTGAGGTTCCAGACAGAGCTTGGGGTTATTCCTGATACTCTCGCCCACAGTTCGGCGGAGACTCTGGCTGCTGCCTGGTATTCGGCGGCATCGGAGTCTCTTGACCGGATTGCGCCACTACGGCCCCTCCGGGTCAGCGGATCCCGGAGACCCCCTTGGTTCACCGAGGAGCTCCGGGAGAAGAAGCGCCGGAGGAGACGCCTAGAGCACTTGTGGAGGTCCGATAAGTCCAAGTCGAACCGAGCACTATTAACAACCTGCACCAAGGATTACATCAGGGCACTTAGGGCAGCAAAAAGATCCCATATTGCCACCTTGGTTGCGTCCGCTGAGTCCCGCCCAGCCGCCCTGTTTAGGATAACCCGTTCCCTCCTAAATAGGAGGGATACGGGGGAACCCTTGCAGGGTAGAGCTGAGGATTATGCCCAATTCTTAGCGGACAAAGTTGCTCGGTTTCGGTCGGACTTGGACTCCACTGCAGCAGATCCAGCCAGGACACAAGAGGATCACTTGGCAAACCATCTCTGGGTTGAGTTTCAGGATGTTGCCTCTGGGGATGTGGACAAGGCCATTCGAGCTGTGAGTGCCTCCACCTGCATTCTGGACCCGTGTCCCTCCTGGCTGGTTGCCAACAGCAGTGAGGTGACACGTGGCTGGATCCAGGCGGTCATAACCGCCTCCCTTCGGGAGGGGCACTTCCCCGCCGCACTAAAAACGGCGGTGGTGAGACCCCTCCTGAAGAAACCATCCTTGGATCCAGCCATTTTAAATAACTACCGTCCTGTCTCCAACCTTCCCTTTGTTGGGAAGGTTGTTGAGAAGGTGGTGGCCTTCCAGCTTCAACGGGTCTTGGATGAAGCTAGCTACCTTGACCCCTTCCAGTCCGGCTTCAGACCCGGTTACAGCACAGAAACCGCTTTGGTCGCATTGACCGATGATCTCTGGAGGGCCATCCTGGTTCTCCTTGACCTCTCGGTGGCTTTCGATACCATCGACCATGGTATCCTTCTGCGACGACTGCGGGAGATGGGGGTGGGAGGCACTGTTTTGCAGTGGTTCTCCTCCTACCTCTTGGACAGGTCGCAGTCGGTGTTGGTGGGGGGGCAGAGATCGTCCCTGAGGCCCCTAAAATATGGGGTGCTGCAGGGTTCGGTCTTATCCCCCCTACTATTTAACATATACATGAAACCGCTGGGCGAGATCATTCGGAGGCACGGGATAAAATACCATCAATATGCGGACGATACGCAATTGTATCTGTCCACCCCGTGCCAACTCAATGAAGCGGTGGATGTGATGAACCAGGGTCTGGAGGCTGTTAGGAACTGGATGAGCGCTAACAAACTGGTACTCAACCCGGACAAGACCGAGTGGCTGTTGTGTTTCCCTCCCAACAATTTGGCTAATGTTCCATCTATCAGGCTGGGGGGTCAAATTTTATACCCCTCAGACAGGGTTCGTAACTTAGGAGTCCTCCTGGATCCACAGCTGACTCTCGATCATCACCTGTCGGCTGTGACCAGGGGGGCATTTGCCCAGGTTCGCCTGGTCCGCCAGTTACGACCCTACCTGAATCGGGAGGCTCTCACAACAGTCACTCGAGCCCTTGTGATCTCTAGGCTGGAATACTGCAATGTGCTCTACATGGGGCTGCCCCTGAAGTGCATCCGGCGACTGCAGTTAGTCCAGAATGCAGCCGCGCGAGTGATAGTGGGCGCACCGCGGTTCGCCCACGTTACACCCATCCTCCGCGAGCTGCACTGGCTACCTGTCGATCTCCGGGTGCGCTTCAGGGTACTGATGACCACCTTTAAAGCACTCCATGGTAGTGGATCTGGGTACTTGAGAGACCGCCTTCTGCCGATTACCTCCCTCCGACCGATTAGATCGCACAGACTGGGCCTCCTCCGAATTCCATCCGCCAGTCAATGTCGACTGGCGACTACATGGAGGAGAGCCTTTTCTGTTGCAGCTCCGACCCTGTGGAACGATCTCCCCGTCGAGATACGCACTCTCACCACCGTCCAGGCCTTCCACGCAGCCCTCAAGACCTGGCTCTCCCAACAGGCCTGGGGATAAGTCCTTAATTTGCCCCACCCGAGTGTTGAATGTAGAATGCATGTTGTGTTTTTACTACTTATCTTGTTTTTATATCATTTATTGTGTATTGTACCCCCTCCCTAATGGTTGTAAGCCGCCCTGAGTCCCCTCAGGAAAAAGGGCGGCCTATAAATTTTAATAAAATACCATAAAAAAAAAAAACACTAAAAGGAATGTTTGCAATGGAGCCAGTGCTGAAGCATCCTGACCCCGAGCAACCTTTCATGATCCAGGCAGACGCCAGTGACATGGCAGTGGGAGTGGTGCTACTCCAAAGAAACAACCAAGGAAACATACATCCCTATGCCTACACCTCCTGCAAACTCACAGACACAGAGAGATCATGGGCCGCATGGTAAAAGGAGGCTTTTGCAGTGAGATGGGCACTGCTAAACTGGAGACACCTGTTGGAAGGGGGCCAGAAACCATTCAAAGTCTGGACCAACCACAAAAATCTAGAGGCGCTTAAGACCCCATGGAAGCTATCACTCAAACATGTCCGATGGGCTCAATACTTCAACCATTTTGATCCCGCATGCCTCAATACAAATGTGAATGGGAGCACCTAGTGGACGCCATCATTCCTTCTACCCAAACCGCTGCCCAAGTGATCACCAGACAGCAACGCCATGACCAGCTTGCATTTGAATGCACCGCTGTGTGTCACGATGGTTTGGGCCTCTGCTGTGGCGCCATCTACAGGCAACTGCTGGTATCCCTGCACCATATCTAATTTTGCAAAATCTTTTCCGGGGCCTAATGAATGTAGTAAATGCTGTACAATGGGTACAGGATAAGCACTTTGCTGTAAAGCTTTGTTTATTGTGCACTTGTAATCTGTGCAGATGCGGACAGACCCATCAGGATTGACAGGTGTCACTATAGGGGCCTCCCAGCGTGCGTGAGCTAATGGCTCTAGGATTCCTTGGCCAATCAATTGTCTAGTTCCAAATCAATTTTAGGGTGGAGAGCGAAAGGTACTCTCCTGGGGTTTAGCCTGATGGGGCTACATTGGGGTCCAAGTTAAAAGATATTGGAGTCCCCTCATACTTACCTAGACCAGTGACGAAGATGTCCTCGAATTCCTTAAGGAATTCCTCAGTGCTTTCATCTCATATGGCCTTGATTCCGGTCACTTCTAGGCCAAGAGCTTCAAACCAGTCAAGGCCTAGGAGGCTGCAGGTCTCCATTGATGACTGTCACTGGTAGCTGGCTAGCCTGTTTGAGCGCTGCCCAAGACATTATGGTCAAGGATGACCCAGTGTCAATCTTCATGTTGCATGGAGAGTCCTCAATGAGGACTGTGACTTTCAGCTTTTTTGGCCACTTTGTGCAGACTTGGCCTATGGAGGTGTGGTAGGTGACTCTGGTGTTGCCTTCTGTTCACCATGGTGGCAGCTACCATGTCCCTTGGTTGGGCCTCTGCTGGCGGTTAAGTATGCTTCTGGGCTTCCAGGTTGTAGCGGGGTGATCGCTTCTGCAGACCTTGGCAATGGGCCTCTTGCGTTCACAGCATTGACAGATGGCATCACGGAAATGGCAATGTGTTCTGAGGTGGTTTCCTCCACATCTGGCACAAGGCGGGAAACGCAGTTCAAACTTTTGCGCCAGCTTGGAGCGATCACTGCTCATGCAGTAGCTGTCATCTTCACTCTCTGAGCCGTCAGACTCTGTAGCCTTGCGATGCATGCCTGTGCTCTTCTGCGTGCTCTTTGGACTATTTTGGCAATGCAGGGTTTCTGTTGATTTAATTGAAGTCTCAATAGCCCTGGCTTCATCTAGGGCAATTTGGAGCGTAAGATTAGTTTTTGCTAATAATATCCTCTGCAGGCCAATGTCCCAAACACTGCATATAATGTGGTCAAGTAGTAGTTCAAGATTTCTAAACTCGCAGTACGCTGCGGCCTTTCTAAGTGCCACAACGTTTTCGTTGATGGGTTCCCTTTCTTTTTGGTTACGGATGTTGAATTCATACCTTCGGATGTATTTAGACAGTCTAGGAGCATAGTGTGTCCTCAGTGTCTGTTGTAGAACCGACCAAGCGACCGATTGGAGTGGTGTTGGCTCCAACAAATCCTTCGCCATCTCAAACACCTCTGGTCCACAGTAGCTCAGGAACATATTCTTTTTCTGGCCTTCAGAAAGGCCCATGAGGTCATTGGCTTCAAGGAAGCAATCGAACCTCATCATGTAGGATTCCCAGTGTTTGGGGGCTGGGTTGTTCAGAGTTGGCATTGTCATCTTGAGTTCCTGAGTGCATTTGAATTTGCTGCTCAAATATGGCTGCTCGATGCCACGTCATGCTCTGGGCTGGATTTACTTGCTGGATTGTCATGCTCTTTTTGTCTACCTAGTTGGCTTCCAATCCCATCTTCGTCACCAGTGTTAGATCGGGTGAATGAAGGCACACTCAGGCTTGAGAGTAACAAACAGCTCTTTATTAATAAAAGTCAACGCAATACAATCCAGCGAAGGTTCGGTCTGACAGCAGCCCTTTATAGGGGGCTGTCAGACCCTTCAACCAATCAGATTGAATCTCTGTTCCCATCGGAACAGAGGACCTTGGTGTAAACCATTATCAATGTTTCTGGTATCTAACAATGGTCATGTGGCCAGCATGACTAAACACCGAAGGTGCATGGAACACTGTTACCTTCCCACCAAAGGTGGTCCCTATTTTTCTACTTGCATTTTAAGTACTTTCAAACTGCTAGGTTGGCAAAAGCTGGGACAAGTAACAGGAGCTCACTCTGTTACATGGCATTAGGGATTTGAACTGCCAAGACACTGAGCTTCTGATCGAGAAGCTCGGTGTCTTGGCCACTGAGTCACCGTGTCCCCTTATGGACATGTTAAATGGACAAAATTATAATGAACATGCAACTCTCATTGTAGATATGGTGGTGCAGTGATAAGAATGTAGTATTGCAGGCTAAGTTTGATTATTAAAAATAAAGTCTGGAAAGCTAAGGCTCAAAATGTGTTGAATATACAGGTGTTTATTAAAAGGCCGGCAACAGCCTATGCTGCTCTCTGATTGGCTGGGACGCAGCATAGCCTGTTGCTAGCCAGTTACCAGCCTCTGATTGTTATGACAAGCTCCAACCTGATTGGTTTTCAATGTTCTGTCAGTTAAAGTTATGAGTATAAATACCCTGGCGCGTTACCGGGCGGGTTTGAATCGCTGTCATCTCTGTTTTAATAAAGATCTTGTTCTTCACATCCATGGCTCCTGCGTCTTCCCTCACGACACAAAAAAATGAACTGAGGTTTGCAACAAAAGCTAAAAACAACAACAACAACAAAAGCTTTTTAAACATGTATAAAAACATGCAACTACGTGGCATGGGGTCCCATATAATTTATCACTTTTGTGAATTTAAATTTGAAGAACATCCTTGAATAAAACCTGATGATGTCAGATTGTAAGGGTTTTCTTTCTTTTTATAATCTTATAACCCCAAATTTCTTATATGAGTTTTCATACATATAGACTTTATTTCTAATCAGCAGCCAGGGTGACTCAGTGGACAGAATGCAGTATTGCAGGCTGACTCTGACCACTACCAGCATTTCAATTCTCACTGGCTCAAGGTTTACTCAGCTTTTCATCCTTCCAAGGTTAGTAAAATGAGAACACAGATAGTTGGGGGCAAGAAGCTGGCTTTGTAAACCACTTTGAGAGTGCTGTAAAGCACAATAACAGTAAATCTAAGTGCTATTGCCATCATTATTGCTGATGATGATCTAGGCTTTCTCTGTTTTCAAATGTTTCTAGTTGTGGAAGAAGAAATAAATGTAAGCTGTCCCACCCTGGTGAGTCAGAAAAGAAAGACTCTTAGGCCTGTGGTTAGCCAAAGGTATACTTTATTAAAGTCAAATAGTTACAGAAGAAGCAAAGCTGAATCTCTGGTTTTCATGCCCAAAGTATATGCAGTGGTGGGATTCACACCATTTTGGGAGAACTTCTTGTTAACTTTCTGAGCAGTTTGGTGAATTGATTGTTGGAAGAAATCATTAGGACAGAGAACCAGTTGTTAAATTATTTGAATCCCACCACTGATTATGGTAGTTTTCCCTGTTCCCTTCCATCCCCTGATTATGAAGAAGTGTCCAACAATGTGTTAACAAATTGTTTGGGTAACAGTCTCTAATATATATAATAATATATATATATATATATATATATATATATATATATATATATATATATATATATATATATATATATATATATATATATTATATATATATATATATATATATATATTACACAATAAATGACTGATATCTGCTGGATCTGTTCCTATTCTTATTTGTGAAAATATTGGTAGAAAATAAATGTGGTGTCTTGAAAAACAGCATTATTTTTATCTCTACAAAGAAATATACATATTATATTGCAAATCTTCCTGGTGCTACTTTCATTGGCATTTGCTCATTAAAAAAATAGCTGAAGCCTCAGGCACTTAGTCTGATTCATTGCTTCAAGATTCTATGTTCTATTCTCCACTCCCAGAGTATCTATTCAAATCCTGGTGTATTCAAGATACAAATTTGCACTCAGATGATCTTCAAGTAGAAAATGATAGATTTCTATTTAGATGCATTCTCAGATATAATCCTTGGATTAATCCTTAGATGAAGTATTGGAATATATATACACTTTCCTATGGAGTATAGGAAATAGAAGATAAAACAACTGCATAATAACGAAAGCATGAAGATGTTTCTTCTAATGTTTTTGATGCACGAAGTAGTTACTCTGAGCTGTCCTGCAAATGATGCTTTCCTTGTTCCACATG